>NW_028244930.1:0-45459 GCF_964263255.1 Lissotriton vulgaris
GAATGAAAAACAAGATGGCCGCCCGTTCACGAGCCGCGAAAAGTAAGTTTGCACGAGATTTTCCTTGCGATCTCGTGCGAACTTGTACTCGCAATGCGCTTACTGCGCGAGATTATACATAGCGGGCGGAAACGGAAATACGTCACGCAAACAAAATGGCCGTTCCCGTACTCGACCTTGGGGTAAATTCGCGTGTTGCGCTGCAAGCGGCTCGCGAATACTGCAAAAAAACTCGCAAAACAATAAGCCGCAAAAAAAATATAAAGCTCATTCGCACGAATTGGCGGCTTCCGCGGTCGGTTTCGCACGATGCCGCGCCTCGCGAATAGCGCGAAAAAACCAAAAAACGATTTTTGCAAAAGCAAAAGCAATGAGCAGGTGCAAAAGGTCAACCTCATGATTTGTAACGATTCCCTGTAGTGCTTCCTGAGGGGGCCCTGCAGAATTCGATTGCCTGCTTGCAACTATTGTGTGACCCTGCTCTGACCTTAACTGTATGCCACAAAGGTCCTGATTTTACAGCTAAGGGAGCAGACAAGCAGGTGCCAGGCTGGAACTTCAAATTCAGTTACACATTAATTAGCCCCTAATTCATTATTGTCAGTTGGGGCAGGGCAGGTGTTGTTAATAAACTAACCCAAAATTAATTCATGTCAGTTCAAGCAGGGCAGGTGGGCTTGCTTTTCCCCCCCATCTTCTACAGTGATGATGAACCAGAGGGTGGCATTGATGTAACAGAGGGTGGCATGGGTCAAAGAGAGGGTGGCAGTGGTGAAACAGAGGGTGCTGGGAGGCTGTGATGATGAACCAGATGTAGAAACAACATAGTCGCGACCGTTGCGAGCCGACAAGTAAGTTCGCAATTGCGAACTAGTACCAAATCCTCGCGAACTGGCAGAAACTCTTGCGAACACAAAAAAAAATCCGCAAATTCGCGGGAATTCGCGGATTTTGCGGATTGCGAGTTCGCAAATCCGCAATATTCGCGAACGCGAGATTCGCAAAATTCGCCCATACTTAACCCCTATACAGACACTCACACACTGCCACTCATCCATGGAGTTACTCACACACCTAGTCAGTAATGCAAAGAATCAATCACACTTCCTTTTCCTCATCTATACAGTTATACACACAACACCTTACTTATTCAAACATATACTGACACATACTTACTCTCTTATACAATCACTGATACAAGTACACAATGATCCATACAGCCACTCGCACAATCACTGCTCTCATGTATAGTCATTTATATATGCCAACTCTCACATGCACTGTGTTTTATTTATGTACTTACTTGGACATGTAGCACTGAGATATCCATTCACTCACAAACACACACACATGCACACAGTCAACCGCCCATACGCCTGTTTCCACATGCACTCTTGAACCCATACACCTAGTGAATCAACTGCTCACACATCTATGCACAGAGTCACACACCTCCCAGCCACCCACACACACACTCAGTCTCCCATTCAAATACTTGGGCAACCAATCAATAACCCATATAGCCACTCATATAGCTTCTGATCAACACATGAGAAGCGTGGCTCAGTGGTTAGAGGCGGCAGACCGGAAGCTGAGATCGGCCGTGGACCAGGGTTCGATTCCCCGCCTCGGCGGGTCTCGGGCTCAAAAATTCCATGGAGTCGACAATTCTCGCTCCGGTGCCTACTCGACTCATGGGGTCACACTCTGCGACTCTGGGCAATAGCTTGCTTAATCTCCACTACGGCCCCTCGTGGCGGGATGCCTGGCTTTCGCCTTGTGGATACCCGGCCGGGATATCTCACAGGGGAATACCAGGACGGGTTCCCTAAGCAAGCGCCTTGGGACCCCTGGGTTAAAGTGCGCTATATAAATTGAAACACATTTACATTTACATTTACATTTACATGCAGCAGCTTACACAACAACAGACATACTGATGCACACATTCAGAGAGTTTAGTCACTAACCCATGCATTCAGTAAGACAAAATTAATCACTCACTCATACAGTCAGTCACACACCTACTAAATCCTTCATCCAGACACTTATACATCCACTCATTCTTCAATATGTAAAACATATTAAACTTTACAGAAACATAGTCACTCGATGATGTCATCAGTGATATCATTTCAGATGTCATCAGTGATGTCATCAGTGATGTCACTGACCATGTCATGAATGATGTAATATGTGACATCATCAGCAGTGGATTGCGGGTGCGCAAAATATAGTTAGTACAACTAACTATATAGGAGCAATTTCAATGGTTTTTTAAATGCTAATTCCTAACTATATAAGGCCTGAAACCTATGTTTTTTCAGTGAATTATATATATATATATATATATAGACACATATACACCTATCAATCAATCAATCAAGAAATTTGTATAGCGCGCAACTCACCCGGAGGGGGGTCTGCTACTGCTCCAACAGCCAGGTCTTGAGTTGCTTCCTGACGGAGAGGTGGTCTTGGGTCTGACGGAGATGGATGGGGAGGGAGTTCCATGTCTTGGCAGGTAGGAGAAGGATCTTCCTCCCATGGTGGCTCTTCGGATGCGTGGAACGGCAGTGAGGGCGTGGCTGGTTGATCGAAGCTGGCGGGTGGGAGAGTAGAAGGTCACCTATAAGCCACTCCTATGGTAGGCCTCGACAATCCTGGAGGCAGAGTGCTTGGTTTTATGTGAGAGGGTGCCCTAGCATGAGCTGAGCCCCTCTGCAGCTTTCGTAACAATCTCCTTATAGCTGTTCTATGATATAGCCATACCATATACTCTTAAATGCATTATAATCCTCGCGGTTAATGCTAACTTTGGTTTGGCTTTATCAAAACATGTCATGTAAGGTGTCAAACACTTTGGAATACTACCCCTCCCCACCCCCGCCAGTCCTGGTGGCGGGGTAGCATTCCACTCTTCTAGAGGGAGAAGACATGTAGTTACTGTGAAACACGGATAAAGTTAAATAGAGCCTCAGCATCACAAAATGGATGCTGCTGCCACAGACACAAGTCTGACCTGCTGCTGGACGAAACTCTGGCAGGGGAGGCTTGGACAATAGGTTTCCTGTCACGGGAGGTGCTGCACCTCCCCAGACAGGCTCCTAGTGCATTGGGGCAGGGAGGGCTGCGTTCAGTAAATGCTTTCCAAACACTGCCTGGGGCACACAAGGTGCTCCATGCATAGTCCAGTCCAAACCGGTTGCTGGGGCACTCAGCCCCAGCTCTGGCACGAAACTGGACAAAGGAAAGGGGTGTAACCACCCCCTCTCCTGGTACACCCATAGGAGGGACCTAGCCAGGTAGTCCAGTCCCCAAACTTAATATAAGTATAGGAGCTGTGTCCCTAGGACTGCAGATTACCCTGGACGAATCTTCACAATTGTAGTGTATTGTATTGTATTGTATTGTATTGTATTGTATTGTACATTGGATTTGTATAGCGCCTTATCACCCAGGGGTCTCTAAGCGCGTGGCAGAGAGTGAGCACAATGCTAGACGGGTAGCAAGTTAGACATTACCCCAAGCCTCCTGAAACAGCACAGTTTTTAGCTTTTTTCTCAAAGATAAAAGGTTTGTTTCTTTGCGCAGGCTCTCTGGCAATTTGTTCCATGCACTAGGAATTGTATGGGAGAAAGTGCGCCCTTCGAAAGAGGATAGTTTAAAGCGCGGACAAATCAGCAGCGCAGCATCTGCTGATCGTAAATTCCTGCTTGGGGCGTATGGAACTAAACGTTTCTTGATATATTTTGGAGCTTGTCCGTACAGGGCTTTATGTGTAATGCATAGGCCCTTGAATTTGGCCCGGTGTTTCACCGGCAGCCAATGGAGTTTATGGAGGAGGGGAGTAGCCTGAGTCCTTCTAGGTTTGTTGAAGATCAGTCTGGCGGCGTCGTTCATGACTATCTGAAGTCTGCCAAAAATGTCAGGCTTTTGCATTTGTGCTTGACGTGTCTTCCCAGTTCCTTGCCTGTTGGCTAGCGAGCCCCTGAAGACTTTTCTTTTGACTAAACTTGCTTTCCTGGTTGCTCCAGGCTTGCTCCAGCTTCCCTAGAAAGGAGAAGAGCTACAGACCTTGCTGGTCTGCAACAAAGCCAATCTTTATCTCCTGTGTGGATTGCGTTTGCCAAGGCTTGTTGGGTCCAATCCGGATACCGACACCACAGTCAAGTAGATCCTTTGTGGGACAGCTCAAATCCAGCGTCTGGTCATTGTCGATGCCTCCTGGACCTCATGGCTGCAGAGCCAAGCTTGACCTCTTCACCTGAAATCACCGGACATCGCCTGGTTCCTTCCTGGTTCCTTCCCAGACCCAGACTTTGTGCCTTCTGCTTTCACACTCTTCAGATTTTCAATCCACCCTTGGATCCACCCGGACACTTTTCCTCTAGTAGCCTGCAGCACTTCTTTGGAGCTCTCCATTGAAAACGACGACGAAACCCGACATGAAAAAGCACCTATGCACCCGGCTTCCCTGGGTGAGGTAACATGAGTGCTCTGGTGCTCTCATGGGTCTTGACTCTCGAAGTATCCTAGTTTAAAAGGGTTCCATCGTAGTCCATTCGGAAGTGTCCTTAAATTGTACTTTTGTAACTTCTTTGTTTCCCATAGAAAGTCAATGGTAACCCGGCTCTGTGTTTAGACACTGCACGCGTCTCCAGTGGGCCTCCTACTTCCTAACCCTTGGTTGTTTAGAGTAGCCCCAGCGATTCCACAGGCCCTAGGCCTGCTTTCTATTCCATACCTGGTTCTTATACCACTATTTTAGTATATGGTTTGTGAGGCCCCTACGGCATTACTGTACATTGTGCAACTTATGGTATGCTAATTGAGAATATTGTAATGTACTTTGACCTCTGACCTCATAAAGAGTGCAGAGGGGTTGTGTTAAGAATAAATACATATATATTTGATATATACCTTGTGTGGTGTACTTTCATTTGGTACTCAAGAGATTATAATTGCTAAAACAACTTGCTTAACTCACCTACAGAAGTCTTAGCCTGATGACTGCTGGTCCATGCTTCCACTAGGATAGCTTTCTATAAGGTTGACTTTACAACCACCATCAATAAGGGTCGATTAGACTGGTGCAAGGTGCCCACTAGAACTAGTGGACATCAAAAGCCAGGCTAACTCCTCACATCAGTGGCTTTGCAGGCTAATTCGGACTACCTTTTGATGTCTAACGATATGTTAAACATCAAAAGAAAATATGTATTTTATGTCCCGCCTCCCCCCAGATACTGATAAACTGGAAAAGGCAAAATCTCATACTTGCTGAGACCCTTGCAAAACTGGCACATTTTTTTGGGGTGGACAGACCCAGTGTTCGGGATCCTTCGCAAGATCTGAAACACAAGACTCCACTTACAGACTCTGAGTCACTCTCTCCCTCCACCCCCTCTCTGACCAAAGCAAACCTCATGACGCAAACATAAAAGAGCAACAAACACTCCCCACTCTAGTGCTAATCTTTCATGAGTATTAATCTTCCATCTGAGCCTGCTAATTCCCTGGACTTTGATCCAGATGATATTGTTCACTCAAAGTCCTCAGATTGGACCCCAGCCCCAGTGGTGGCCGAGTACATAAAGACTCATCTATGCAAATGCTTTGATAAAGGAGTGAGAAATCGCCTCAGAGCTGAATGCCCCAGACCTGATCTCCTCGGTAAAACCGCACCTCGTGATTTTTTTTCTTAAAAAATACCTTTTTTTGGCCTTTAGGGGTCCTTTAGGGACCCCCTGAGAAGGCCTAGGGGGTCATGGACTCTCTTCGCTGCCTTTTTTACCACGTTCTCCACTATTGTTTTTTACTGACTTTTGCCTTGGGGTGCTTGCACCGTGCGCGCAACTCGCGATCTTTTTTTTTTTTAAAATACCTTTTTTTTTACCCTTTAGGGGTCCTTCAGGGACCCTCTGAGATGGCCTAGAGGGTTTAGTAATCTCTTTACTGCCTCCTTCACCACGTTCTCTGCTTTCATTTTTCACGCACCTCGCGACTTTAAAAAAAAAAAAATTGTGCCCTTCGGGGTCCTTCAAAGACACCCTCAGAAGGCCTAGGGGGTCAGGGAGTCTCTTCACTTGGAGTACCGGGTTTTTATAGACCCGGCGGTGCCAGGTAACACACCTGGAAACTCCTAGGTCCTTCCTGTTTCAGACTACAGAAACACAGAGTCTTCTAGGTGAAGTTAAAGATCGTATTTATTGGCTGCAACCAGTAACAGGTATCCTAGAAGTACAACAGCATGTATGTTCTCAGGAGACTGCTCGAATTTACAAAGCCAGCCTTCTCTTTTTATACAAAATAATAAGCTTCAGGCAAACATTCCTTATTTTACAGTTGATCATACACATATTTTCACTACAAAGAAAGAGCAGAGTCATGATGACAAGCCCACATTTTAGTTTGTCCAGTCTATGATAAATTACCCTGCAAGGCCCAGAACTTTCATCAGATATCGACGGACCCCCAATAAAAACAGGCACCTCCTCGTAAAGCAGGTCATAAAGAAGAAACAGGGACAGGTGTATGTAAGATTAGGCATGGTTTCTGTGCAATGAGGAGTTTTATGACATGTTGCGCCTTGATACTAATCTCATTCGGCCACTGGGAAAGGAACTGCCCAAACAGGTTTGGCTCTGGGCAGTGGAGTCAGCTTGCCCAGGTCACAGAGGAGTCAACAAAAGGTGTACGTGTCCTTTAGGTTGAATTCGGCCTTAGTCATTTGACTATGTGAGGGCAATCACAAAATGGCTGCTGCTCACAAAATGGAACCCGAGGGTTCAAGACGAAAACTTAGATTTAAGGGGGATTTCGTCACTCGAACGTGCCGAAAATACTTATGAATGGTGTTTAAACCATTACCGGTCTGCTAGTACCAAAATCGTCGTGATAGACGATGTTTATGACACGAGTCCAGTGGTTCAGTACCACGGACAACCAAGTCTAGAATTTTCAGTACCACAGCCCCTCCTTTTGCCCTTACATAGGCAATAACCTATACTCACGCTAATCTGAGTCCAGGTCTATATTCATAGAGTCATTGAGATGTTGCTGTAGCATCATCCTATTACTTAGTTCATCTCTTGATACAGGTTTCCTTACACATGAGGTAGCACAGAGGCCACATATTGCAGGAGCGCACTGTACACACAGGCAGAACAGAAATAGAATGGCTAAGACCATCCCAATGACTATCAGAATCTTCCATCCCCAGGCAGATATCAGTTCCCAGAACCACCCCATCAAGGACCAGTCCCCTTTATCCACGTGAATGGATTTAGAGATCTTATGCAGTTTGGAGATGGCCTGGTATACTGTCGGAGCGTTATCTGGGATGAAGATGCAGCAACTGGATTGGATCACTTTACATACCCCACCTCGGTCTGCAGGTATAACGTCTAGGGCAACCCTGTTCTGAAGAGTCATAAGACGGCAGTCAAGTTACTAAGGGCACCTGCAGTTTCAATCACGGTGGATTCAACTACCCTCGTCATTTGGCGAATGTTCCTGCTATTCACCATAGGCCCCCAAAACGGCAGAAAACCTTTTGCGAAATCCCCAAACTCCTGTTCCGCAGTGTTGTCTTCACTCACAACACCCTTAACTGTCTTTGTCCTATGGTAATCTGCCGCGGCCGTGTATGCTCTATCATGGCAGATGAAGTAGGTACCCTTAGCTGCTAGGAATGAACGGGAGGTCTGAGACGAGAAGACATATGTTTCGGTACAGACACTCTTACCTAGCTGAGCTCTGGGGTTTTTGCCATTTCCCTGCAGACATAGGTGACCCTGATGGGGTACTATCCCAATTGGGGAGGATTTCTTTGCTCGCTGGTTCTCACTCAAAGCAACTCCATATTTTGTTATATTCCATCTAACGTAAGCTTGCAACTCATCCCTAGGAATCATTCTGTACGAGTCAATTGTTCTGCTCATATTTGCCATTCCTACTACTAACGCTTTGTTGCTTGAATTCCTTCCCGTGGAACGTGGGGATATGGTTCGATGGCAAATATGAACATTGTTTGAAATGTCCACAAAGAACCATAGTAGCTAAATGGCAAGACAAAATATGGGATACCTTTACCTGTCGTGTGTGGCATAAGTCCACACACCCAACAATTTGTCGTGTTCATTACAAACTGGTGTTGGTGTAAGAGCTGAACGAATGAGTTATTTATAAATTCTAATCTCCTAGAGGACTCATGTTCGGGCAGGGGGTGAAAAGAGTGCGTGGAAACAGTAGGAGGAGGTATGGGCTGGGTAGTGGGTGCAAATGTCACTTGAAAGGTGTATAAAACATATCCTGTTAAAATCGTCATCATACCAAGCAGCATGAAAATACAACATATCAACGATCTCTTTTTCGTCATCAATATACACATTTTGTCTTTAAAGTTAATTCGTTTGGCAGGTCTCTCCATCTCAGAAAACTCCATCCTCTCTAATTTGCTGCCCGCGGTGGTAGGGTGTTTCTGCTGAAGAGTGCTTCTGTTGGTCCAGGGCAATTCCCTTAGACCAACCAGAACTGTCGACCTAACCGTCTTCAGCTGCACTCCAAAGACTTTGGCAACCGCGACCCTAGCAGCAGAACCGGATGGCGGTTCGAAAAACAAAAATGAGCAAGTTTCTTGGATGGGAGAGCTGCACAATCAAAAAGTAAAAAGAAATTTTATTTGTCCATAGTCATAGGTCTCGGCCTCAAATTATAACGGTTTCTTCCAGGTGCTGTGTGGTCTTGGAATAAGAGTTCAGGCTCTGTAGTATTCACTCGAATTGACGGAGGCACAGCTTCTTGCAAAATGTTGTCGCTCTCCTTTTCAGAAGTTGTTCCTTTTATACGTGCATCGCTAAAGGGTAGAAAGCGAGGCACGGTCTCAGTTTCTGAGTCAGCAATCCCCTCCTGGACCCGCCGGTCGTACGGGAGAGGCACGGGGACCCTCTTACAATGGAAGCCGTGGATCCAATGTTTCTTTCCTTCCACCCGAACGGCCGATCTTGTCGAGAGAAGAACTAGATGAGGGCCGGTCCACCAGGGCTGGTCATTCTTTGTACACTGAAAGTTTTTGATCAGTACATAGGTTCCAGGATCGATAGGATGCCCTGGAGCTTCAGAGGCCTGAGGTAGAGTGTTGTGGACCTGTTGGTGTAAAACACGCAATTTAGCCGTCAATTCATACAGATAATCAAGCAGTACAGGGTATTCCAACTCGCTAAACCTGGTTGGCCTTGGCACTCCCCATATGTTGGCCGGGCAGCCAAACACAATCTCATGTGGACTAAGTCCCACTCTAGAGTGAACAATCATTCTTGTTAATAGGAGTGCCAAGGGCAGGGCGTCAGGCCATTTAAGACCTGTGCTCGCTTGAATCTTGGCCAGTTTCAGGTTTAGCGTGCCATTATACCACTCTATTAATCCAGCTGATTGGGGGTGATTTGCAGCGTGGAAATTCTGTTGTATGCCTAGCCCCTCACACACTTTCTTCATCACTCGACCCACAAATTCACTCCCATTATCACTCCAAACCATTCTTGGCATTCCAAATCTAGGGAAGAATTCCTTGACAAGGGCTTTAGCTGTGGATAAGGCAGTGTTGTCCTTAAGGGGATGTGCTTCCACCCACCTGGAAAAGGCACAAACAACAACGAGTACGTATTTCAAATTGTTGCACCTTTCCATGTGGATGAAATCTAGCTGCAAAACCTCGAACGGATACGTTGGAGGCGCAAAATGACCAGCTGGAGTTGGGGTTCCCCTACCAGGATTGTATTTCAGACACACCATACAATTCTTGACCACATTCTCTTCACACTTAGGGATCCCAGCATTTTGCCATACTGGAGCTAGCAACTTACAGATCCCTTTCATACTGATGTGAGCCATTCCATGAGCCATTGTCACCACTGCAAGCACATACGCATCGGGTTACAACCATCTCTGATGTTCTGCCAATTCAACCCAACAACCATTTGCATCCAATCTACCCTTACTTTCTCTCCATTCATTCAACTCTTTCTGTGTGGCTTCAGCTTGAATGGACTTCACGCTCTCAATCGTATCTTCGCACATACCAACGTCACCAACCCATCTTGCAGGGCCTGCAACGTACATTCGGCTCATTACATTCCTTGCAGTTTCTTTTGCAACTTCATCCGCAAACGCATTTCCGCGACCAACATCATCAGTAACCTTTTTGTGTGCACTGCATTTCACACTCACAACTTGTAACGGCCAGCTCAGTGACTCGAGAAGCTCATTCACTAACTGACCATGCTGAATCTTAGCACCATGCGACTTCAGGAACCCGCGTTCTTTCCACAATCGTCCAAAACTGTGAGCCACACCAAAGGCATACTGGCTGTCCGTGTACACATTCACTCGTCTTCCTTTCGCCAGCACACACGCTCTTGTAAGTGCAATCAATTCTGCTGCTTGCGCTGAATTGTGGGGGATACGTGCAGCTTCAACAATCGTATGCAAAGTTGTCACAGCATATGCTGCAGTCGTATCACCATTCGGCAACTTAAAACACGAACCATCAACCCATAAAATACCATCACATTCAGGAAGAGGAGTATCTCTAAGATCTACTCTCCCTTTTGTCTCTTCTTCTGTCCTAAGACAGCAGTCATGTTCTTCGACCTCATCTGTCTCTACTGAAATGGGCAATAACGTGGCTGGGTTTAGCGTATCGCACCTCTTTATGTGTACATGACTCGCTAACAGTGTCAGCTCATAACCTGACAATCGAGCACTAGTTAAGTGCTGTGTCTTTGCTCTGTTTAACAAAATGTCTACTGCATGTGGGACCATTACAATTAACATGTTATTCATTACTAACCCAGCAGACTGTCGGATAGAAACAGCTGCTGCCGCAGTGGCCCTCAAGCAACTAGGCAACGCCTTAGCTACCGGATCTAAAGTCGCAGAAAAGTACGCGCATGGACGCTGTTTGTCCCCAAAAGACTGTGTCAGAACTAATAACGCACAACCATCTTTCTCATGGACATACAATGTAAAAAGCTTACTGTAGTCGAGGGTACCCAACACAGGAGCCTCGCTCTGCCCAGCCCCCCCGCGTCACCTATGATGCCGCCACCCTCCTAGCCCTTAACCCCGGCCGCTCCCCCAACTGCGTCCAAGCCGCTCCTGGACGCACCCATGGACCGTTCTCCTGCCTCTCCTGCAAATTTAGCGGCACCGACAACATCTCCGCTGCGACCACAACACAGATTCCCGACCCCAACCACCTAGAATGCATCCTTCTCAACACCCGCTCGGTCCACAGGCACGCCATTGACCTTTGGAACCTACTAGACACCATCTCTCCAGACGTCGCCTTCATAACGGAAACATGGATGAACGCTTCCTCCGCCCCTGACATCGCCATCGCTATCCCTGAAGACTATAAGATCACTCGCAAGGACCGCACCGACCATACAGGAGGAGGAATCGCTATCGTCCATAAGAAATCCATCCGCATCACCACCAGCTCCGACGCCAACCTCGCCAACTCCGAACACCTTCACTTCCAGATCCACATCGACCCCACGACCACACTCAGAGGCACCCTCCTCTACAGACCACCAGGACCACGAGCAAAATTCAGTGAAGACATCACGGACTTCATCACCCCACACGCGCTCCCCTCCAAAGACTACATCCTTCTGGGAGACCTCAACTTCCACCTTGAAAAGAGCAACGACCGCAACACCGCCACCCTCTTAGACAACCTCGCCAACCTCGGACTTAAACAACTGGTCACTTCCCCCACACACATCGCAGGTCACACTCTCGACCCCATCTTCACCTCCAGCAACCATGTCTCCTTCAGCCACACTACGGATCTCCTCTGGACTGACCACAGCTGCGTTCACTTCACCTACAACAAGCCGAAACCCATCATCCACCTCCAACCAACTCTACAAAGAAACTGGAACAAAATCACCACAGAGCAGATCTCCACATCACTCCTTCAAACCTCCCCAGCCCTCTCTTCTAATGCCAACGAAGCCGCCTCCAACCTCACCCTTTGGTTATCCAACACCGCCGACACCTTAGCACCACTGAAAAAACGTCAACACAAACTTGGCATCAAGAAGGCTTCATGGTTCAACGACGACCTCAAGAAATCCAAGAAACTGTGCCGCTCCCTTGAAAAGGCCTGGAAAAAAGACCCATCCACCAGCAACAAGGACGCCTTCAAAAGCGCCATCCGTACTCACCACCAACTGATCCGAAAAGCCAAGAAAACAGCATTCAAAGATCGACTTGACAACAACGCCCACAACAGCAAGGAACTTTTCAACATCGTCAAGGAATTTTCCAACCCCTCGGCCAACTCCAACGACATCACCCCCTCTCAAACCCTCTGCGATTCCCTAGCCTCTTTTTTCCACAACAAGATTGCTGACATCCACAACAGCTTTGACAACCAACCCGGAAGCCAACCCACCCCACCATCAACTGACCATCTTCCCCCCGTTAACACCCTTAACGCCTGGAACCCAATCTCCACTGAGGACACCATCCGCCTGATGAATTCCATCCACTCTGGATCCCCCACAGACCCATGCCCCCACCACATCTTCAACAAAGCAGACTCCGTCATAGCTCCGCACCTCCGAGACGTCATCAACTGCTCCTTCAACTCCGCTACCTTCCCAGAAGATTGGAAACACGCTGAACTCACCGCCCTTCTGAAAAAACCAACAGCAGACCCCACCGAACTCAAAAACTACCGCCCCATCTCGCTTCTTCCATTCCCGGCCAAAGTCATCGAGAAAGCTGTCAACAACCAGCTCGCCGCCTTCCTCGAAGACAACAAATCACTCGACCCCTCACAATCTGGCTTCCGAGCCAAACACAGCACTGAGACCGCCCTTATCGCAGCAACAGACGACATTCGAACTCTACTGGACAATGGAGACACAGTCGCCCTCATCCTCCTCGACCTCTCTGCAGCCTTCGACACAGTCTGCCACAGCACCCTTTTACAACGCCTCAGAAACATCGGAATCCAAGGAAAAGCACTAGAATGGATCACCTCGTTCCTCACCGGAAGAACCCAGAGAGTCCGCCTCCCACCATTCAAGTCCGAGGCCTCCGAAATCATCTGCGGCGTACCACAAGGATCCTCACTCAGTCCCACCCTCTTCAACGTATACATGAGCCCCCTCGCGGCCATCGCCCGACAACACAACCTCAACATCATCTCTTACGCGGATGACACTCAACTGATCCTATCTCTCACCAAGGACCCCAGCACCGCTAAAACTAACCTACACGAAGGAATGAAAGAAGTCGCCGAATGGATGAAACAAAGCCGTCTGAAACTGAACTCAGACAAAACAGAAGTCCTCATCTTAGGTAAATCCCCCTCTGCATGGGACAACTCCTGGTGGCCGGAAGCCCTCGGAAATGCACCCATCCCGACAGACCACGCACGGAACCTTGGCGTCATCCTGGATTCTTCACTCTCAATGAACAGACAAGTCAACGCCGTATCCTCTTCCTGCTTTAACATTCTTCGCATGCTCAGAAAAACATTTCGCTGGATCCCCCCCGAAACAAGGAAAACAGTCACCCACGCTCTAGTCACGAGCCGACTGGACTACGGAAACACCCTCTACGCAGGTACCACCGCGAAACTCCAGAAGAAACTACAACGAATCCAAAACGCCTCAGCCAGGCTCATATTAGACATCCCACGCAACGAACACATCTCCGGTCACCTTAAAGACCTCCACTGGCTACCCGTCAATAAGAGGATCACTTTCCGACTGCTTACCCACGCACACAAATCACTCTACGACATCGGACCAGATTGCCTCAACTCTCGACTGTCCTTCTACACCCCCTCCCGCCAACTCCGCTCTTCCAGCCAAGCCTTCGCCACTGTACCTCGCATCAACAAGACCACCATGGGAGGCAGATCCTTCTCATACCTGGCTGCCAAAACATGGAACTCACTCCCCGCTTACCTTCGCCTCACCCAGAATCACCTAACGTTCAGAAAGCAGCTTAAAACGTGGATATTTGACAAATAATCCACCTCCCCTTCCTAAGCGCCTTGAAACCCTCTGGGTATGTAGTGCGCTATATAAATGTTTTGACTTGACTTGACTTGAATGCATCACCTAATTCGGAAAAACTTTTCTGACACTCTTCAGACCACGGAATGGGATTCGGTGTATCTTTACAAGTTAATGCCACCAAAGGTTTGGCCAACAAGGAAAAATTCGGTATCCATTGCCTGCAATATGATGTAATGCCCAAGAAAGCACGCACTTCTCTCTGTGTCCTTGGGACACTCAATTTTGCAATTGCCTGAATTCTTTCTGGGGTCAGTTTCCTTCCCTCCTTCGAAAAGTAGGTCACTTCTTGTTGACAATATTGCAATTTTGAAAGAGAGGCTTTGTGGTGCAACTCACACAAATGACGCAACAATGACAAAGTGGCTTGTTTGCAAATCTCCTCAGTATCTGCAGCGACCAGCAAATCGTCAACGTACTGAATAAGGGTAGCGCCGTCAGGTAAAAAAAATTGTATCAAGCTGTGTTTTCAAAGCCTGACTGTATATTGATGGACTTTCACAATAGCCCAGAGGAGCGCGTTAGAAGCGGAAACTTCGGCCTCCTAAACTGAAGCCAAAAATATCTCTGCTCTCCTCGGCAATCGGGATGCTGAAGAAAGCATTCTTTAAGTCAATCACTAAGAACCAAGTGACTGAAGCTGGAATCATAGTCAATAGGGCAGTGATATCAGGAACGACTGGAAATTGTGGCACAACAATCTTATTCACCTCTCTAAGATCAATCACGAACCTATAAACAGGTGGTCGGGAAGGATCAGTACGCTTCAAAACCGGCAGAACAGGACTATTACAAATGTTGCCTCTTGTCTCTTCGATTACATCTTTCTCAATCAGGTCATAAATTATCGCTAACAACGCCTTTTCACCTTCGCTAGAGATCTTGTATTGGGGAATACGCGGCATTCTAACATTGGCTTTCAATGTTACAACATATGGCGCTATTTCCAAGAGACCCACATCATTAGAGCCAGTAGCCCAAAGTATATCCGGAAGAGAAGACAATTCTTTCCTTTGACAAATACATTGGAGAAACCACTTTCTTACCCAATGTGAGTTGTACTCCCAAAGGAGAACAGTACAAAGTTGCATATAATCTTTTTAACAGATCCAATCCCAACAAGTTTTCACCACAACCTGTTGTAAGAATAAGGGGTGCTTCTAATTCACATGGCCCAACAGCAAGGGACATAGGACTAGAGATCGGGTTCCTAACCGGGGCGCCAGAAAAACCTACTGAAATGTTAATTTCGCCAGACAAAGGTGCGCCAGGGAGTTTTGAGTGCATAATAGAACTCTTTGTAGCACCAGTATCCAACAGAAAAGATTCTGACACATCTGATGTAATCACCTCAACATAAGGTCCATTCTGATCTACTGAAACTGAAACAACTCCCTCTCTTTGTCCATGGCTGTCCTAGCAATCATTACCCTCCATATTCACGTTTTCTGCATAGTAGTCCTCAGCATAGTACTGAGCTGTCCTAGAAAACGCGTTATTCTGCTGGTCAAAACTATTCATAGAATTCTGAGGCGGGAAAGAAGGAGCATTCTGGGGGAAATTTCCATGACCCCTACCTCTAGGAGCTTGTTGAACATCTCGGCCTCTTGCACCAGAAGCACCATTCGTACGCTGTAACAAAACCGGACAACTACTCTTGAAATGACCCCTTCCTTGCAATACGCACACTGATTGGGTCCATACGGTAAACGTTGTTGAGAAGACTCGTTTCTTTGCGAGTTTCTCGAATACTGCTGGGGTTGCTGATAATCGCGCTGACTAGTAGTACGAGGTGGATAAGCTTGCAGCAGAAGGACTTTAGTTTTCAATTCCTTAGTCTTTTTATCCGCTTTCTCTAACTCATCTTTGTGCCTATTTTCATAGTACTGGGCCGTAGCTAAAATCTGTGCTGATGTGGAAACAGCCCAAGCACTCTCAGAATCCTTCAACTTATTACATAGTTCAGGAAGCAAATTATGTACAAATTTGTCAACAAACAATCTCTGGCCACCCTCAGTGGCCATATCCTGACCATTATGATCGACGAAGGTCTCTTCAAACCGCGTGAAAAAGTCAGACACAGTCTCATCTTTCTTCTGTTTGCACGCAGACAACTTGTCCCAATTCACACGCAATTCGGGCATTAAAGTCTTCATATACGCAATATTCCTACCAGGAAGCTCTGCTACTAAAGGCTCGGGCTTAGCACCACCAATTGTCTAGCATCAGCAGCAGCAATATTAACCCATGTGTCGCCTAATTCTTGATCATGATCTGCATGACGAATCTTTCCCCATAAAGGCTGTGGAACAACATTTCCAAACAACATGTCTATATCGGCTAAATTCATGATGCAGGAGCTTGCAGTCTGTGATAACTCCTTATAATACCCTGCAGGATTTTTACGGGGATCAGGCAATGTCTGTTTGAGAGCCAAAACCTCAGATCTCTTCCAAGGAACATGTACCCACAAATGCTGAAAATGCGGCGGAATCACTGGATTAGCATTTGCGTCCCCTTCCCTCCAAACTGGGGGAACCTCTCTCATGGGATACTGTTGCGCCTTTTGTTGTTGCCTGTTGTTGTTAAAAAATACAAAGTTGGTACCCAAAAAATATTTAATTAGGGTCAACCCGTATTAAGTAAAAACAGTGTGTATGGACCAACTAGGTTCTATGTTAGGAAACCTGTGTCCTTTTTTTTTTTTTTTTTTTTTGTCCTCATTTGCCTTACCCCCTGCTTAGGAAATGCCAACCACCTTGCGTGTCCCCGACCAAGAGAGGGAACCAAGAATATGATGCCCATCTCTAGAGCTGGACTCCGAGATATTTTACTGGTGGCAGAGAAGTCCCAAGAAGAAGGGGATTTTAGGTTCTTACGCTGACTCCATCTAGGTATGTCTCAACCTGAAGGACCAAAAAACCGTATCGAGGCCAGACCCGGTCCAAGGAGTGTTGGTGGCATAATCATAGGACCCGGGGAAAAAAAAAAAAAAAACAAAAAAAAAAACCCCGGAACACTATCTCCACTGTATCAACAGATCCCAAAAGGCCAGATTACGGTTATTGCAGGCTCTAGCCATGTCCACCTTTGATGTTTCATATAAAGACGTGAGCCAGTCCGAATATATTGGAGCAGATTTTTCCACCCACCGTATGCAAATCTGCCTCCTAGCCAACAGAATAGCATAAAACAGAAAAGATCTCGCTTTGCCAGAAATACTGTCCTCTATTCCAAAGATGATTAGTGGCAATGAAATTACTAATGATGTGTTCATAATGGAATTTAAGGTAGACAGCACTTCCTCCCAAAACTGACCGATATTGGGGCATTCCATGAACATGTGAATATCTGAAGCTTCTGGTAAATTGCATTTATTACACTCCTTGTCTGGGAGAAATTTGGAAAGTCTCAGCGGTGTTATATAAGCCCGATGTGCTGTGAACAGATGATTGCGCCTCAGCCATGATGGCTTCACCACTTTATAGAGGAGCGCAAAAGATCTTAACCATATGTGTCCTTTAATGGAGATAAACGATCAACATGTCGAAAATTGACGTAATAGGGTTTGAAATGCGTCGGCACACTTAGAAGTGATTGACTTGGAAGTCCAGTAGACTAATTAATTAATGTGTGGTCTTTCAGAATCATTTTTTGCTTTGAACTTGAACATTGCTTGATTTTTTCTGCATTAATTTGTAATGGATGAAACACCTAGTGTATTGTGACGTAGCTTTGTTATTATAGAACACCTCCCAAAAATTGACATCTGTTGATGAAATTGTCTCTATGTATTGTTGATTTTTTTGAATATATATGTTGATTCGTATTGTATATTTGTGTGTAAATATGTACAGTGTTTTTCTTAGATATTGAAAAAAATGAAAATAATGAAAAAATAATGAAATTAAACAGGTATGAATAAAGTGTACCTTACAAACTCAACGAATATCGGTTTGTAGTGCTCAAGCTTGAGACATAAAAGAAATGTGCAGATGGTAATGTCGTGTATAAGCATTTAATAATGGTCCAACCAACTGCATGTCCCAGGACCTAACTCCCCATTAGAAAAATTCGTATACCACCAAGCACATAAGGAAAATCTCAAATGGCTAATTTCTTAGACAACGGATCTGCAATGTCCTTGTAGTAAACACATCACCATCAAACCAATAAACTGGGATCCACCCTTGGGAAGACATTGAATCTGCTCTGATCTCCAACGTGGACGATCGCACAACCACAGTTTGGAAGAATGATACTCCTATACTTCTTCTACTGGGCTTAATTGCCATTGTAAGCACATTTCATCACAATGTCTTACCTCACTGACAACATGAGCATTACCTGGCTTTCCTTATTCATATCAACATCATATCAACATCAAAGCAGGAGGTATAAGTCCAAAGAGCAATAATTTCTCTACTTTTCTCAAGGCCTACCTCAGCCCATGACAAGACCTCAAACATTGAAACCGGGCGTGCAGCAGCCAGGCAGATGGCACACCAATCCCTCTGAAACTGGAGAGTCTGAGCAGTCTGCATAGCTCAAGTCTCGATGACTATGTTCAAGACACTGACCATTGGATGTGACTACTGAAGTTAAACTCAACTCATCGACAACAGAGATCCTCACATGCAGACACTGGGAGAACTACCATCCTCTACTGTGCTCCGACCTCAGGAAGTTAGAGTAACTCCTAAAAGATCGTGGATTTCCCAGGCTCTGCGAGTAAACCAAATGATGAGAAGCACTTTTGATGCTATGTGAACCATAAGACTAATCTACCCTCAGCCAGGATCAGATAGGACCCTATCATGTCATGATTTTGTGAACTGACTCTACTATAGAGCTTGACTCTCCCTACCACAAATGTTAAATGCTTCCTGCCTGTTATGAATTGGTCAGCATGGCAAGGATCTGCTTCATGGAAGGGCATTGCATGGCCACCCACCTGAACCTGGCTCTGCTTGCGGCTTTTTAGAAGAGGATATACTAATTCTAATACATGTCATGTGGCAGTGGGTTCCTCTGAATCTGCTCTGTTGTAGCGAGAATGACCAATCTCAAAGGAGGAAACAGAACCAGTGAGACAGGTGGCAAACTTGGACATGGCTTAGTATTTGAGACATTGCGATAGTGAAATCTGTGTCAAACCTTGCAGATGTTCAAGGAGAAGACACATCTGTGGTGACACTCCCAATTTCAACCGACAGCCCAGGCCTTCTGGTAACCAGTCAGCAACCTTTAGTTCCTGAAAACAATCCTCAGCACTGGGAACCTGTGAGTCAGCAAATGAGAACTTGTGAGTCAGCAATCCTTAACAACTGAAGGTTTGTGAGTCAGCAATCCTTAGCACCTGAAGGTTTGTGAGTCAGCAATACTTAGCATCTGAAGGTTTGTGAGTCAGCAATCCTTAGCACCTGAAGGTTTATGAGTCAGCAATCCTTAGCACCTGAAGGTTTGTGAGTCAGCAATCCTTAGCATCTGAAGGTTTGTGAGTCAGCAATCCTTAGCATCTGAAGGTTTGTGAGTCAGCTACCCTCTCTAAAACCTCTGCATTCACCACCTTTATGCAGCAGCACTCTCTATAACCTCTGCATTCACCACCTTTATGCAGCAGCACTCTCTAAAACCTCAGCATTCACCACCTTTACGCGGCAGTACCTTATAACCTCTGCATTCACCACCTTTGCGTAGCAGTACCTTATAACCTCTGCATTCACTACCTTTACGCAGTTGCACTCTCTATAACCTCGGCATTCACCACCTTTATGCAGCAGTACCTTATAATCTCTGCATTAACCACCTTCACGCAGCAGTACCTTATAACCTCTGCATTCACCACCTTTACGCAGCAGTACCGTATAACCTCTGCATTCACCACCTTTACGCAGCAGTACCTTATAACCTCTCCATTCAATACCTGTACGCAGTAGCACTCTATAACCTCTGCATTCATCACCTTTATGCAGCAGTACCTTATAACCTCTGCATTCACTACCTTTACACAGCAGTACCTTATAACCTCTACATTCACCACCTTTACGCAGCAGCACTCTATAACCTCTGCATTCACCACCTTTACGCAGCAGTACCTTATAACCTCTGCATTCACTACCTTTACACAGCAGTACCTTATAACCTCTACATTCACCACCTTTACGTAGCAGTACCTTATAACCTCTGCATTCACTACCTTTACGCAGTAGTACCTTATAACCTCTACATTCACCACCTTTACGCAGCAGCACTCTATAACCTCTGCATTTACCACCTTTACGCAGCAGCACTCTATAACCTCTGCATTCACCACCTTTACGCAGCAGCACTCTATAACCTCTTCATTTACCACCTTTACGCAGAAGCACTCTCTATAACCTCTGCATTCACCACCTTTACACCGCAGTACCTTATAACCTCTACATTCACTACCTGTACGCAGTAGCACTCTATAACCTCTGCATTCATCACCTTTATGCAGCAGTACCTTATAACCTCTGCATTCACCACCTTTACGCAGCAGTACCTTATAACCTCTACATTCACTACCTGTACGCAGTAGCACTCTATAACCTCTGCATTCATCACCTTTATGCAGCAGTACCTTATAACCTCTGCATTCACCACCTTTACGCAGCAATAACTTATAACCTCTGCATTCACCCCCTTTACGCAGCAGTACCTTATAACCTCTGCATTCACTACCTTTACACAGCAGTACCTTATAACCTCTACATTCACCACCTTTACACAGCAGTACCTTATAACCTCTACATTCACTACCTCTACGCAGCAGCACGCTCTGTAACCTCTCCAGTCACCACCTTTACGCAGCCGCACTCTCTATAACCTCTGCATTCACCACCTTTACGCAGCAGCACTCTCTATAACCTCTGCATGCACCACCTTTATGCAGCAGTACCTTATAACCTCCGCATTCACCATCTTTATGCCGTAGCACTCTATAACCTTCACATTCACCACCTTTACGCCGTGGCAGTCTATGACCTCTGCATTCACTACCTTTACGCAGCAGTACTGTCTATAACTTCTGCATTCACAAACTTTACGCAGTAGCACTCTATTACCTCTGCATTCACCACCTTTACGCAGCAGCACTCTCTATAACCTCTGCATTCACCACGTTTACACAGCAGCACTCTCTGTAACCTCTGCATTCACCACTTTTACACAGCAGTACCTTATAACCTCCGCACTCACCACCTTTATGCAGAAGCACTCTCTATAACCTCTGCATTCACCACCTTTACGCAGCAGCACTCAATAACCTCTGCATTCACCACCTTTACGCAGAAGCACTCTCTATAACCTCTGCATTCACCACCTTTACACAGCAGTACCTTATAACCTCTACATTCACCACCTTTACGCAGCAGCACTCTATAACCTCTGCATTCACCACCTTTACGCAGCAGCACTCTATAACCTCTGAATTCACCACCTTTACGCAGAAGCACTCTCTATAACCTCTGCATTCACCACCTTTACACAGCAGTACCTTATAACCTCTACATTCACTACCTGTACGCAGTAGCACTCTATAACCTCTGCATTCATCACCTTTATGCAGCAGTACCTTATAACCTCTGCATTCACCACCTTTACACAGCAGTACCTTATAACCTCTACATTCACTACCTGTACGCAGTAGCACTCTATAACCTCTGCATTCATCACCTTTATGCAGCAGTACCTTATAACCTCTGCATTCACCACCTTTACGCAGCAATAACTTATAACCTCTGCATTCACCCCCTTTACGCAGCAGTACCTTATAACCTCTGCATTCACTACCTTTACACAGCAGTACCTTATAACCTCTACATTCACCACCTTTACACAGCAGTACCTTATAACCTCTACATTCACTACCTTTACGCAGCAGTACCTTATAACCTCTGCATTCACTACCTCTACGCAGCAGCACGCTCTGTAACCTCTCCAGTCACCACCTTTACGCAGCCGCACTCTCTATAACCTCTGCATTCACCACCTTTACGCAGCAGCACTCTCTATAACCTCTGCATGCACCACCTTTATGCAGCAGTACCTTATAACCTCCGCATTCACCACCTTTATGTCGTAGCACTCTATAACCTTCACATTCACCACCTTTACGCCGTGGTAGTCTATGACCTCTGCATTCACTACCTTTACGCAGCAGTACTGTCTATAACTTCTGCATTCACAAACTTTACGCAGTAGCACTCTATTACCTCTGCATTCACCACCTTTACGCAGCAGCACTCTCTATAACCTCTGCATTCACCACGTTTACACAGCAGCACTCTCTATAACCTCTGCATTCACCACTTTTACACAGCAGTACCTTATAACCTCCGCACTCACCACCTTTACGCAGAAGCACTCTCTATAACCTCTGCATTCACCACCTTTATGCAGCAGTACTCTATAACCTCTGCATTCACCACCTTTACGCAGAAGCACTCTCTATAACCTCTGCATTCACCACCTTTACACAGCAGTACCTTATAACCTCTACATTCACCACCTTTACGCAGCAGCACTCTATAACCTCTGCATTCACCACCTTTACGCAGCAGCACTCTATAACCTCTGCATTCACCACCTTTACGCAGCAGCACTCTCTATAACCTCTGCATTCACCACGTTTACACAGCAGCACTCTCTATAACCTCTGCATTCACCACTTTTACACAGCAGTACCGTATAACCTCCGCACTCACCACCTTTACGCAGAAGCACTCTCTATAACCTCTGCATTCACCACCTTTATGCAGCAGTACTCTATAACCTCTGCATTCACCACCTTTACGCAGCAGCACTCTCTATAACCTCTGCATTCACCACGTTTACACAGCAGCACTCTCTATAACCTCTGCATTCACCACTTTTACACAGCAGTACCTTATAACCTCCGCACTCACCACCTTTACACAGAAGCACTCTCTATAACCTCTGCATTCACCACCTTTATGCAGCACTCTCTATAACCTCTGCATTCACCACTTTTACACAGCAGTACCTTATAACCTCCGCACTCACCACCTTTACGCAGAAGCACTCTCTATAACCTCTGCATTCACCACCTTTATGCAGCAGTACTCTATAACCTCTGCATTCACCACCTTTACGCAGCAGCACTCTCTATAACCTCTGCATTCACCACGTTTACACAGCAGCACTCTCTATAACCTCTGCATTCACCACTTTTACACAGCAGTACCTTATAACCTCCGCACTCACCACCTTTACGCAGAAGCACTCTCTATAACCTCTGCATTCACCACCTTTATGCAGCAGTACTCTCTATAACCTCCGCATTCACCACCTTTACACCGTAGCACTCTATAACCTCTGCATTCATCACCTTTAGGCAGCAGGGAAACGCTGCACGTCCCTGCTCACGGCCGTACTTCCCCCCACATTGTGGAAAGTATTACATGGGACCTGTGAGATCTGCAAATATGCCCGTCAGGAAGCAAGGTAAGCAGAGGACAAGTTTGCCCTCTGGTGCTGTACATGCTTAGTGTGTATCTCCGATTGTGTGCGCGATTTGCAGCGGCTACAAAACTTCTGGGGTAGGTATTGTTTTGATCTCACAACCTTCCCTTTCTTTGTCCCTTGACAGCTTCTTAGAGGCTTCGCAGTCCTACATCAGCATTTGCCATCACTCCCCCCTAACAAGCATTGGCATAGCCAATAGGTCTCGCCTTTGGGACCTTAAAAGTGTTTAGTTATCCAGCACAATATCCTTGGTGCAACAACATCAAGTGTTGCATGGCTAAACACTTATAAGGTCCCAAAGGCGAGACCTATTGGCTATGCCAATGCTTGTTTAGGTTTTGCACAGATCGTTCTCCCAAATGTACTACTTTCTGGTCCCTATGTCTGTCCTTGCCCATATAAATATCATGATATTCTATGCAGGAGGGCTCTCAAGGTCAACTCCGATTGAATTCCAGTTTGTCAGTAGACCAACACTGACTTTGTACAGATGGCGAATGAGTGTGTGGTGGCTTAAAAAATGTGAGTTCCGTGACCTTTTAGCCAGTAACCTTACACAGTGGTGATGTGGTAGGCTTACAAAAGCTTTGATTATGGGGTAAATAGTTAGTATGACTATGCAGAAAAGTGTCCCTTTTTGTCATGGTCACCACCCCCACTTTGTGACACTGGTACTGATGTTTTTTGACTGATGGGCACTGTGTCCCTACTAACAAGGCCCCCGTGCCAGTGTGTGTTTCCCTAAAACAAGGTAAACTTTTCTAATTGTCACATAGTTGGTCCACACTTTGGCACCCCTGTAAGTCCCTAGTAAGTGATACTCCTGATACCTAATGCATGGGTACCAAAGTGGGTCCCTAAAGGCTGCAGCGTGTATTATGAAATCCTAAGGAACCCCAGTAAAAATTGCATACAGCCTGACATCGTAGACTGCATGTCATGGTGCCAACTATGAGTGAAAACACAACATGGCAATATCATTGTGTGCAATGCCAAAGTCACTACATAGAATATATGTAAACCACCCCTACGGCAGACCGTGTAGCCCTAAGGCAGGGTGCATTATGTTACATGTGACGGCCATATTTGCATGAGCAGATATGCCCCGTGCGGTCTAGTTCAATTACTAGATGGTGCAAGTGAACAGGGAAGTCATTTCAAGCATATGTTCTGGGCTCTACTTGTTCCCCAGCTACATGCGACCTTCACTGAAACCTATGGTGTTTGCTGTTGGAAGCTGGTTCTCTATATTGTGTACCAAATTGAGGTGCACTGTGCATAGAGTCCAGGTATCCCTTATTAGTGGAGAGGTGTTTGCTTTAGCAATCCTAGGGTGCTCTGTTTGTGGTAGTGTGGTTGTGCAGCCTTCGGCTTATCAGAGGGGAGTGTTAGGCATTTGTTGCACACACAGAGTCAATAAATGAAACATACTCTCAATAAGGAAATCTGACACCAATTTAGAAAAATAACATATATTTTGATATTTATTTATGCACCAAGATCTATGAGAATAGAAAAGTACTTTTCGCATCAGTGATTTTCAATCACTTAGAAAATGCAGCTGTGAGATTTGAGGCATGAGCCTGGAACGCGGTATTGTTAACCTATGGGAGAAATATTCACTGCATAGGGTCACTAGAAAACAACTTACAGGGTAGTTCTTCTGGACTTAGGGTCAGTAGGGGCCTAGTTCCTTAGAACCATCAGCAGTTTTTGGTTACCTGCCCTGGTGTGTCCGGTTGCAGAAGTGCAGGTCGCAAGGGTTGCCTCAAACACTACTGCTGAAGACTATGGAGAAACGCGTAACCAGAAAAATGCTGCTAAGTCGGCTGGAACCCAAAGGGGCGCTCAATTCTGGAGAGTCTAAGGAGGAAGGGTGCACCATCAGCAGACTTAAACTCAGGCTGTGGGGCTCGGGTGCAGGGGTGTCTTGTCCGGCAGCTCACTTGTGTTGCAGGCTCTCATGTTTGGGGTCAAGATGTAGATGTGGACACAAGACAGCAGGGCTTCTCTCAGTGCTGTCCTTGGCAATGGTGATGACCTACTTCGGTAGGTCGGTCTTGACGGTGTTGGTGTCTGGACTGGACACAAACAAGTTTTGATTGCTGCAAGGGGTCCTGTAATCCAGGTATTGGTACAGGGCGGATCCTGAGGGGCCTGGTGTCTACAACCCTGGTAGGGAGATGGATCTAATCTGCTGAAGGACAGTGACCTCACCTTGGGTGGCTGCTGCATTGTATTGGTGAACCCGGTGGTCAGCAGATCGGTGAACTGGGCGTTGAAGTCTGTGCCTGCAAGGAAGCAAATGACACACAAATGATGGACGGAATGCAGAACAAATCAAAACATTCTCCCCCCGTCAAGAGATCTTGCTTAAATCCATTGTGCTTTTGCTCACCTCGCCACCCCAGTTTAGATCCAGCCATATGCAAATCAGTGTTGACCCTGTTCTTCATGGGAACAGTCCAGACCGAACTGCCAAGCCAGGTCCTCCCAGGACCAGAATCAAGCATCCTGGGACCAGTTTCGGGGTTTCACCCCTCATCAGCCAGGCTCGCTTGAATCTACTGGCACAGTGAGCCCAGGACCCACATCTGGGTCTACCCGGCACACTTAGAGTGAGAAAGCAAAAGACATACAAATGATGTACTGAATGCAGAACAAATCAAAACATTCACCCCTAGTCAAGACATCTGGGGTAAATCCATTGTTCTTTTGCTCAACATACCTCCCCAGTTTAGACCCAGCCATATGCAAATCAGTCTTGTTCCTCATAGGAACAGTTCAGCCTGAACTGCCAAGCTAGGTCCTCCCTGGAGCAGAAACATGCATTGTGGGACCGGTTTTGGGGTTTCATCTCTCATCGGCCAGGCTGCAAAAAAGTGGCTCCTCCACTTCAAGGGAGATGCTGGCGGGTTGGCGAAGTGCTGCCATCCCTCTTTTGGACGATGCACAGCTGCAAGACGAGTCGGGTCTTTGCAACTGTCGAGATAGAAACAGACAAGCAGGGTTTGGCGCCAAGTCCACAGCTAGTCTTCATTTCAGTTTTCAGCTCTTCTTTCTCTTTATCATTATTATTATTAGGGAAATTCTTTCTTCTTTGGTCAGATGAATCGGAGTTTCTGGTGTCAGGTACGCCATCTAAATACTGAATTTAGGGGTGTTAAGAGGAGTGAAGGGTAGTAGCCAATGGGCAAATTACCCTTAGGGTCACTACACCCCTTATGTGACCACTACCTACGGGGAGCGGGCATAACCCTGTCCCAGAGTTCTTAATTCTACCAAAAACAAAATCCTAGAACCCTTCTTTTGTGGCGCACATCAGGCAGCCCACCTTAGGAGTGTGAGTAGCCTGGTGGTGCAACACTTCTACTGCATAATTAATTTCCCAAGTGTTTGGGGGTCAAATGGGCTTCAGGGCATGGGGTGGCTTGTCCCATGTCCGTGGGAAGCCAGGGTTCCATATCAAAGGCGGCAGGGACTTTAAAATCCCATGCCTTAATATGCTAAATCACTAGCCGTCCTGCTGGAGGAGGTGTAAACACCTTACTCCAATGGAGACTTTGTTTCTGGCCTCAGAGCGTGGGCTCTCATCTGCAGGGGGTCAGTAACATGTCTGTGGAGGCAGGCTGGAAAGGACCAGTCAGCCTACACACTAAAAGACTACTAGGTTTCAGGGGGCACCTCCAAGGTACCCTCTGGGTGCATGTCATAATGAACCCAATATTGGAATCAGTTTGGATTTATTAAAACAAGGTGCCTGATACCAAACATCATAGGTTTCAGAGAAGCCATCATGTACCTGGGGAACTTGTAATGACCAGTGCCCAGTACATATACTTAAGATGGCTTCACTTGTACCATCTAGTAATTGAACTAGACAGCATTAGGCACCACAAGGCCTGCTGTAGGGGTAACCTACATATATCACAAGCAGTTGTATGTTCTATCATGGTTTGCACCGTGACATGCAGTCTGCAATGACAAGCTGCATGCAATTAGTATAGGGGTACCTTAGGGTGGCATGACACATGCTGCAGCTCATAGGGAACCTCTTTGGTACCACTTACTAGGGACTTAAAGGGGTGCCAAGTGTGTGCAAATTAGAGCATTTTACCTTGTTTTAGGGTAAAAGCACTGACACTGGGGCCTGGTTAGCAGGGATCCTGTGCACACCAGTCAAGAATCATCAGTACTAGTGTCAAAAAGTAGAGTGACCATGACAAAAAGGGGCACTTTCTTACACAATCCTTCCCCATAACAAAAGAAGATAAGACTAATCTTTCCCAGAAAAGTCTTCATTGTCTAAATAGAAAAACCTGGAAAGGCCAGCTGCAGTGACATTGCCAATCCCAGGTCTGTGCTCCACTGTAAACTCCATACCCTGTATGGAGATGAAAACCTCAAACTTTTTGGATTTTCCACCTTCATTGCAGCAGCCCTCTAAGAGGACTGTGGTCAGTTTGACCAAGGTCGTGAGTCCCAAACAGGTAGAATCTCAGCTTCTTCATGGACCAAACCACATCAATAGCTCTCCAATGCTGTTCTCTGGGGAATAACCTCCTGCTTATAAAAGAGATAGGCTGATCCTGGCCATCATCGTTAGTCTGGGAAAGAACTGTCCCACCCCTTGTTCGGAGGCATCAGTCTACACAATGACTTGCTTTGTATAACCGGGAGCTTTTAGAATAGCTGCTGAGCAGTCCTTCAGAGTGTCAAAAGCTCACTGTCCAGTTCACTTTCTTTGGGTGCTTCTTGGAGTCTACTCAGCAAGGGGTGCCAAATGGTGCCATACCCCTTCCCAAACCTCCCTTAGTATCCACTCAAGCCAAATAATTCCCTGACTTGAGTCTCAGTTGTTGGAGCTTCCCAGTCCAGAATAATTTGGATCTTGGGCTGAAAAGGTTGAACTTGCTTCCACCTACAAGGTGACCCAAGCATACAACAGAGGCTTTAGAGGTTACAAGTAGTAGGATGGCTGGTGGGGCATAAGTAGGAATATTCACTGAATAGTGATCCCAGGCCCGGGAGCTTCCTTCTGTAGACCGGCTCGGCGGCCATCTTGAAGCCCACCATGTACAGTTTATTCTACCACAAGTACACACAGCCTACGGAACTTTTAATATGACCGATGGGATATCTGTCACGACCATGGCAGACAGATGTCCCGTTCATTCTACCACAAGTGCATACAGTCTATGGCACTTTTAATACGACGATGGGATATCTGTTACAAACATGGCAGATGTCCTGTTCATTCTATCACAAGTGCATACAGCCTACGGAACTTGTAGTACGAAGGATGGGATATCTGTCACGACCATGGCATATGTCCCATTCATTCTACCACAAGTGCATACAGTCTATGGCACTTGTAATACGACGGATGGGATAACTGTCACGCCCATGGCAGATGTCCCGTTCATTCTACTACAAGTGTATACAGCCTACGGAACTTGTAATACGAAGGATGGGATATCTGTCACGACCATGGCAGATTTATTTATGTCCCGTTCATTCTACCACAAGTGCATGCACTCTATGGAACTTGTAATACAATGGATGGGATATCTATCACGACCATGGCAGATGGCCTGTTCATTCTACCACAAATGCATACAGCCTACAGAACTTTTAATACGACGGATGGGATATCTGTCACGACCATAGCAGATGTCCCGTTCATTGTACCACAAGTGCATACAGCCTACGGAACTTTTAATACGACGGATGGGATATCTGTCACAAACATGGCAGATGTCCCGTTCATTCTACCACAAGTGCCTACAGCCTATGGAGCTTTTAATACGACAGATGGAATATCTGTCACAAACATGGCAGATGTCCCGTTCATTCTACCACAAGTGCATACAGCCTACGGAACTTGTAATACGACGGATGGGATATCTATCACGACCATGGCAGATGTCCCATTCATTCTATCACAAGTGCACAGAGCCTATGAAACTTTTAATATGACCAATGGGATATCTGTCACAACTATGGCAGATGGCAGGTGTCCCGTTCATTCTACCACAAGTGCATACAGCCTATGGAACCTGTCATACGATGGATGGGATATCTGTCACAACCATGGCAGGTGTCTCGTTCATTCTACCACAAGTGCATACAGCCTATGGAACTTGTCATACGACAGATGGGATATCTGTCAGGACCATGGCAGATGCCCCATTCATTCTATCACAAGTGCACACAGCCTACGGAATTTGTCAATCAATCATTTATAAAGCACACTACACACTTGCGAGGGTCTCAAGGCCCTGGGGGGCTGCTACTGATCGAACAGCCAGGTCTTGAGTATCCTCCTGAAAGTCAGCAGGTCTCAGGTCTGTCGTAGGCTCAGTGGGAGGGTGTTCCATGTCTTGGTGGCGAGGTGGGAGAAGGATTTCCCACCGGTGGTTGTTCTTCAGATGCGCAGAGTCGGTGGCGAGTGAGTGGTCGGCGGAGTGTAGCTGACGGTTGGGGATGTAGAAGGAGAGGTGTCTGTTGAGGTAGGCTGGCCAGTCTTGTGGAGTGCCTTGTGTGCGTGGGTGAGGAGCTTGAAGGATATCCTCTTGTTGACGGGGAGCAAGTGCAGGTTTCTAAGGTGGGCCTTGGTGTGGTGCATCGAGGATCAGTCGTGCCAAGCCGGTTTGGATGCATTGTAGTCGTTTGATGAGCTTGGTTGGGGCTCCCACCGAGAGGGCGTTTCTGTAGTCGAGTCTGCTGCTGACGAGGGCCTGGGTGACTGTCTTTCTTGTATCTGTCGGGATCCATCTGTAGATCTTGTGGAGCATGCGGAGGGTGTTGAAGTAGAGAAGACGGCGTTGACTTGCTTGGTCATTGAGAGCGTTGAGTCGAGGATGATTCCCAGGTTCCGTGCTTGGTCAGTGGGTGTCAGGGCTGCCCCCAGTGCCGTCGTCCACCAGGAGTCGTCCCAGGCTGAAGGGTTGGAGCTGAGGAAGAGGACCTCCGTCTTGTCCGAGTTCAGCTTCAGATGGCTGGTCTTCATCCAGTCGGCAACGGCCTTCATTCCTAAGTGGAGGTTGACTTTGGCGGTGATGGGGTCCTTGTGAGGGAGAGGATCAGCTGTGTGTCATCGGCGTAGGAGATTATGCCGTCTGCAGGTCCTGCTGGAGAGAGTGTAAAATAGGTTGGGTTTGTGAGAGAGTGCTTAGTGTTCACTCACCAGGCATCTGCAGGGCCTGCTGGAGAGAGTCTAGAATAGGTTGGGTTTGTAAGAGAGTGCTTAGTGTTCACTCACCAGCCGTCTGCAGGTCCTGCTGGAGAGAGTCTAGAATAGGTTGGGGTTGTGAGAGAGTGCTTAGTGTTCACTCACCAGCCGTCTGCAGGTCCTGCTGGAGAGAGTGTAAAATAGGTTGGGTTTGTGAGAGAGTGCTTAGTGTTCACTCACCAGGCATCTGCAGGGCCTGCTGGAGAGAGTCTAGAATAGGTTGGGTTTGTGAGAGAGTGCTTAGTGTTCACTCACCAGGCATCTGCAGGGCCTGCTGGAGAGAGTCTAGAATAGATTGGGTTTGTGAGAGAGTGCTTAGTGTTCACTCGCCAGCCGTCTGCAGGTCCTGCTGGAGAGTCTAGAATAGGTTGGGTTTGTGAGAGAGTGCTTAGTGCTCACTCGCCAGCCGTCTGCAGGTCCTGCTGGAGAGAGTCTAGAATAGGTTGGGTTTGTGAGAGTGCTTAGTGTTCACTCGCCAGCCGTCTGCAGGTCCTGCTGGAGAGAGTGTAAAATAGGTTGGGTTTGTGGGAGAGTGCTCAGTGTTCACTCGCCAGCCATCTGCAGGTCCTGCTAGAGAGAGTCTAGAATAGGTTGGGTTTGTGAGAGAGTGCTTAGTGTTCACTTGCCAGCCGTCTGCAGGTCCTGCTGGAGAGAGTTTCGAATAGGTTGGGTTTGTGAGAGAGAGTTTAGTGTTCACGCGCCAGTCGCTTGAAGGTCCTGCTGGAGAGAGTCTAGAATAGGTTGGGTTTGTGAGAGAGTGCTTAGTGTTCATGCGCCAGCCGTCTGCAGGTCCTGCTGGAGAGAGTCTAGAATAGGTTGAGTTTGTGAGAGAGCTCTTAGTGTTCACGCGCCAGCCGTCTGCAGGTCCTGCTGGAGAGAGTTTCGAATAGGTTGGGTTTGTGAGAGAGAGTTTAGTGTTAACTCACCAGTCGTCTGCAGGTCCTGGTGGAGAGAGTCTAGAATAGGTTGGGTTTGTGAGAGAGTGCTTAGTGTTCACTCGCCAGTCGTCTGAAGGTCCTGCTGGAGAGAGTCTAGAATAGGTTGAGTTTGTGAGAGAGCTCTTAGTGTTCACGCGCCAGCCGTCTGCAGGTCCTGCTGGAGAGAGTCTAGAATAGGTTGGGTTTGTGAGAGAGCTCTTAGTGTTCACTCACCAGCCGTCTGCAGGTCCTGCTGTAGAGTCTAGAATAGGTTGGGTTTGTGAGAGAGTGCTTAGTGTTCACTCGCCAGCCGTCTGCAGGTCCTGATGGAGAGAGTCTAGAATAGGTTGGGTTTGTGAGAGAGTGCTTAGTGTTCACTCGCCAGCCGTCTGCAGGTCCTGCTGGAGCGAGTCTAGAATAGGTTGGGTTGTGAGAGAGTGCTTAGTGTTCACTCGCCAGCCGTCTGCAGGTCCTGCTGGAGAGAGTCTAGAATAGGTTGGGTTGTGAGAGAGTGCTTAGTGTTCACTCGCCAGCCGTCTGCAGGTCCTGCTGTAGAGTCTAGAATAGGTTGGGTTGTGAGAGAGTGCTTAGTGTTCACTCGCTAGCCGTCTGCAGGTCCTGCTGTAGAGTCTAGAATAGGTTGGGTTTGTGGGAGAGTGCTCAGTGTTCACTCGCCAGCCGTCTGCAGATCCTGCTGGAGAGAGTCTAGAATAGGTTGGGTTTGACAGGGAGAGATTCAAGGTATGGCTGACCTATTCCTTGGAAGGGGCACTGTTAACAGATAAATGTACACACTCTTGCTAATAGTACTAACAGTGTTGTTCAGGGCTTTGCCCTCAGCATTCCTTTGTAAAGTTTACATGTTTCTATTACTTTCATGTTTTACATCACAAACCTTGATTTTCAAACCTGTGCTGAATATACCCAGCTGGCAGCGCATCAGGACATGGTAGGAGGGGGCCTGGTCCAGTCACTTATTGCGATCAGTGAGGATGATTAAGTGGTGATAAACAGGTTCGACATTGAAATCCGTCGGCTTTGAGTCTCTGTGCCCTCCCCTTTAAGATTTGACCAACCAACAGTGTTACATCAGGCCCCTCACACCTCCCTGATGAGGAACACTCTAGACCAGGGGTTTTAAAATGTTTTGATGGCACCCCCAAACCCCGTCAGGAGAAGCGGATGCGACTAAGTCGCGTTCGAGACAGGCGACCTCAAGTTCTATATCTACCAACTGCTTATGCTTCTCTTTCCTGTGACCCGTCACTGCTGCCACCCCGCAGCCCGGATCACTGTCTTATATGCCTGCCAAAGTGTCACATCCGATTCAATGGATCCCTCACTTTCTGCGAAATAATCAGTAGTAGCCTTTACCAACGTGACCCGTATCTCCCGCACCTTGAGATACCATGGGTTAAGAACAATCTTGAGGCAAGAGCGAGAAGGCACACCACCGTAGTGGGCCAGGATAGGGATATGGTTGGAGATACCCCTGGGAAAAAAAGAGATTTCACCAAACATGTATAGTTGAGTAGCTTGGAAGAAAAGGTAGTCAATACGGGACATACTACCATCGGCCCCAGAATGGAAAGTATATTGTTTATCGGGGTGGTGTGTCTGCCAGGAGTTTCCCCTGTGGTTCACGGCGTCGGGTGGTAAACGATCCAGTTCACCCTCCAGGGCAGCGTTACAGTTTCCCCCCAGCAAGTTGCCCCCCTCAGGTAAATTCAGCATGTGGGGGCCTAAGTCCATCAGGGTGGAGGAGTGTAGCCTGGGAGGTATTTACAGTGAGGTCACAATGAGAGATCGACCCTCCCACCATCCGGATACCGTGACAAAGCGGCCAGAGGGGTCACGTGTAATGTTTTTCGATTTGAAAAGGGAGGGATGTGCGTGCCAGGATACCCACCGCTCTGGACCCCCTCGTATAACCTGCGTGGGCAAGCAGTTTATAACCCCATCTGTTGAGTGTGCAGTACGGAGTAACAGAAATGTGCATCTCCTGGAGCAGCACAAAGTCGGGGGTGAGGCGCTTAAGGTATTGTAATACTATCCCCCTCTTAATTCGGTCACCCAATCCATTCACACGACCCAGCGCTGAATAAGTGGTGGGGTTGTCACTCATTCGGCTCGGAGATCATGAGCCCACCCTCCCACAGGGACAAAAGTGTAACAGGCATAACGAGACATAACAGGAGAATAGGCAGATCCCAGTGTCGCCCGTAAGGAATTCATCAGCGAGGGTGACAAGAGGACCACAAAAGTAGCATCGTAAGCGGAACTGCACCATAAACATAACAGAAATGTATAGTGTAAGACAACATGTGTGCCAGTAACCCTGTCGAGTTTGCATGTGACCTTGGAAGACAAGCTGTTCAAAAAACACAAAAAAATATTAAACAAATACCCTGGAAACACCCTGGAAACCCCCCCCCACGCCGCCTCCCTGCAAAGTGGACTCAGAACTGCCCACCACCCCAATTTGCAGAGCGCTTGTGTACCCATGACTAGAACCGTATAGAGGGGAACCCTACACAACCAAACTACCCCAGAATACGACCGTCCCCCCTAACGAACAGTTACATTTGCCCATGATGAATCTCGAAGGGCCTCGTAGCCCCAAGCTTTATTTATGTAGGGTTGGGTGGAATTTGCAAAATTGCCTTTCACAAACTTCAGTGAAACGGCAACAAATCTCTGCGAACACGCGAAATTTCGAGTGTTCGCAGAGATTTTCGGGGGCGGGGCTTCTTTGAGAGTTCATTCTGCTTTTCCTACATTACAGCTGTGTAAAGGGCCAGAAGAGTTGTCTCTCTAGTGACCATGTGTGTGTAACTTTGCCAACGCGTCGAAAGTCGCCGGGGTCCCTTGAGTGAACTGTCCATCATAGTGGGTAAAGTGCGGGAAAACGGTGCGCACCGCTAGTGTGTGGGGCAGGGCCAAACGGGCAGGCTTCTATGCGAATTCACATGCCTCTTGTGTTTATAAAAGGTCAGAGACCGATCAGAGCAGTAGATGAGGAGAAAGAAGTGTAGGAAGGTGGATATCTGACTATGGTTACCCCAAAACTTTTTGCCTGGTGTTTAGCTGGTTTTTGACATAGTTGGCCTGGGATCCTGCTATTCAGGGCCCCAGGCTGATTGCTCTCTCCTTAAAATGGACTCCATGTACCTTAGGTGCATACACAATTGGAACTGGTTCACCTTATTGGCCCCTGTAACAGTGTACCCTAGGTACCCAGGGCATAGATGCATCCAAGGCCTACCAGGGGCTGCAGCATGTATTGTGCCACCCCCTGGCCTGGCCTCCATATTTGACACAACTGGCTGATCACTCAGCTGGGGTAAGTTGGTGTAATCACCTCTTGCTTAGATATAGTATCCCTATATCTACCCTTAAACTGGACACATATGTTCCTATCAGCCAGTCCTATGGAAGGCCTCATCAATCCTGGAGGCAGAGTGCTTGGAAATATGTGAGATGGTGCTCTAGCATGAGCTGAGCCTGTCTGCAGCTGTCGGGAACCCCTCCCTAAGCTGTTCCGGGATATTGCCATACCATATACTCTTAAGTGCATTGTAATCCTCGCGGTTATATGCTATCTTTGGTTTGGCTTTATCAAAACATGTCGAGTAAGGTGTCATACGAATTGGAATACTATCCCCTCGACAGTTCTGTCGACGGGGATAGCATTCCACCCTTCTAGAGGGACACGACATGTGTGTAGCCTAAACCCCGGTTAAAGTTAACCAGAGCCTCAGCATCACAAAATGGATGCTGCCACCACAGACACGAGTCTGACCCCCTGCTGCTGGGAGTCCTTCCAGCGAGGGAGGCTTGGACAAAGGGTTTCCTGCCTTGGGAGGTGCGAGCACCACCCCAGACAGGGTTTTGTGTATTGGGTGGGACAGGGCTGAATAGATTGAGACATGCCCGGGGCACACAAGGTGTCCCCGTGCATAAGCCAGTCCAAACCGGTCCTGGGACTTTCCAGACCCAGGCCTGGCGAGGAGCTGGACAAAGGAAAGGGGGTGTAACCGCCCCCCTTCCTAGTCCCACCCAGAGGAGGGACCTAGTAGGTGATCCACCCCTCAGATTGGGAATAAGAGTGGGAGCAGTGCCATTGCACAGCAGATCATCCTGAATCAACTTTACACAAAGAAGACGACTGGACTTCGACATTCTGCTGCGCAGAAGACTGAAGAGAATCTCCCTTGTGGCCTAGGAGTGGCCACCCTGTGAACACAGGTACCAACCAGCGAATCGACATCTGCTTTGCCGCTGCCTCCCGCCAGAGCCCGAGCACAGAGCCTGACAAGACCCAGACTCCCAGACTTCTCACAGCCCGATCCACAGTCCCTGCAAAGAAGGGACCCGTGGAGGCACCGAGAGACGTGGGACCGGACTTCTTGAAAGACACCCAAAGAGCTGACTGCGCAGCACCAGAGGCATCCTCGACGTTGTGCTTTGGGGACTGAGAACCCCCACCACCGAGCAGCCCTTGCACCGAAGATCAGCCCCCCAGCATCTCCACAATCTGCGTGGGGCCCTTTTGCATTGTGCCACTCGACGTGCCATCCCGGCCACTAGCCACGTGGCCAGCGGCCATCTTGGCAATGAAACCGAAGAACTACACTGCGGTTCTGGTTGCTCTAGACTTGCCCTAGCTCCTGTAAAAAGGAGCACCCGCTCTGACCTTGCTGGTTCGAGTGATAAGCCTTTTTCAACTCCTGCGTGGCTTGCATTAGCCAAGGCCTGTTTGCTCCAATCAAGTTGCCGACACCGCCAACAGTGAGAAGCCTGCGTGGGACAGCTTGTGACCGACTCCTGGACGTCCTCGACCCCCGGGGTCCACGTGGCTGCAGAGAGAAGCTACACCTCAATGCCTGTTTGCACCCGACATCGCCTGGTTCCAATCTGGTTCCACGGTAGTCCCTGGCTAGTGACTTTGAACATTGTTCCCTCTGCTTTCAGGTCTTCACATCTTCAGATCCACCCTTGGATCCACCGGAACTCTTCACCTCGAGCCGCCTGCAGCATCTTCAGCTCCAAGCACCATCGACCAGCGTGACGAAACCCGACACTACTTCGACCCTGTGCACCCGCTTCCTGCGGGTGAGGTAACTCAGCTCCGCCGGTGTTCCTACACTGGTACACACCTCTAGGGCCTGTGTCTCAAGTTTCAGCTTTCTAGGTCACTCGGAAGGTTCCGAACTAACTAACTTTGTACTTTTAATACACCATAGACTTTGCATTGGTGAGTGCGTGCACTTTAAACACTGCATACGAGTCCCGCGGGCCTTTCCCGACTTAGTCACTGCTAGTCTTGAATAGCTCCAGCGATTCCCAAGGCCCTAGGCCTGTTTCCTTTCCGATTGGTATCTCTTATACCACTTTCTTAGTATATGGTTTAGGTGGCCCCTAGGGCTCATCCATATTGTGCAACTTTTGTGTATTTTAAACTGTCTTGTGTTTAACGCTTGTGCTTCTGTGCTCATAAAGAGTCCAGGGGATACTTTTAGTTAATAAATCAATATATATTTTCAATATATATCTGTGTGGTGTCCTTTCATTTGGTATTCAAGGGGGGTGTGTATGGTAATACAGCTGGCTTCACATGCCTTTCAGAGTTTAGCCTAAGACTGCTTTGTCCACGTTACCACTAGGATAACTGATCTATAAGGTTGACTTACAACCAATCATCATAAGGGTTGCTTGGCATGGTACAAAGTGATCACTAGAATTAGTGAGCATTATATACCAGGCCAACTTCTCACATTGGGGAGCAGCGGTGGGATCTGAGCTTGCTGTTGTTTTACCATTACAATCTTTGAGATTATCATTTGAAAGATCATACAGGTACCTGCTAGGTACATATAAAACAAGACTAGTATACTTAAGTTCTACTGAACTTAGTTGTTGTAGAGGAAAGGGAGTAGCACACCCTGACTACAACTACTAGATAGGTTTAGTAGGTAAACACCAGTGTAGGTAGATTGCAACATATCCACCCACACTAGAGCAATGTCTGGAGCAGAGGGTTCCACTGGGAACGTCCCTGTTGAGAGTGACCCTCCAAGGGCACCATCTAAATTTGCTATTTTTTCCTTTAAGGAATTAAGACAGCTTTGTGTCTTAAGGGGTCTGAGGACAGGGCCTTCCCCTACCACAGACCACCTTAGAGAGATCTTGGACCAGTCTGAGACTCTAAAGACCTCTAAGGCAGACCCCACACGGAATGCTGAAGGAGGCCATCCTTCTGAGGATGACACTGTAGAAGCCCCTGTCCCTATAATCCTAGTAGATGAGAAAGCCCCCATCACTGGAGTTCCTCAGGTAGATGAGGAGGAGGAAGAGTAAGAAGAGACAGAAGGGGGGAGCAGTGAGTCAGATGATTACAGAAATAGTCAGGTGCTGGTCAGTAGGCTGAACCAGGCTAACTTCAGCCTATTTGGGACTGAATCTGGGAACAACCCATTCAGACCCCCAGGTGGACTTAACCAGAAGCCTAGGAGGAGATGGACTCACTCAGGTGACTCTGACAACTCCCATGCTTCTAGAGGCTCTCAAGGTCACTCCAGAAGGGAGATGACTAGCCCTCAGAGAAGGGAACATGAGGCCAAGATGAGAGAGGCTGAATTGAGGATCCAGAGACAAGAGTTAGAGATTGCCCTGGCCCAAGAGAAACTTGCTAGAGCAAGACAGCCTAGAGAGAGTGGGGTAATATAACCCACTGGTGGCAGCAATATCCACAAGGATAAAGACAGGTCTTTTGATAACAGAAACCTGAGTAAGATTGTGCCCCCCTACAAAGCTGGGGATGATATCCACAAATGGATGACTGCACTTGAGAGAGCCTGCAAAGTACAGCAGATCCCTCAGGAGCAGTGGGCAGCAATCTTGTGGCTCTCCTTTGAAGGTAGAGGCAGAGACAGACTCCTCACAGTTAGTGATGGGGATTCTAGAAACTACATGGTCCTGAAGAGTGCTCTGATTGATGGGATAGGCTTAACCACTGAACAGTACAGGTTAATGTTCAGAGACACCCAGAAGACACAGACTCAGGACTGGTCTGAATTTGTTGAATGTGCCACTAAGGCTCTGGAGGGCTGGTTGCTGGGAAGTAAGGTTACTGACTATACAGGATTGTATCATTTACTAATGAGAGAGCAAATCTTAAGTAATTGTCAACATCAGCTTCTACATCAGCACCTGGTTGACTCTGATCTGACCTCCCCACAAGAATTGGGTAGGAGGGCAGACAAATCGGTCAGAACCAGGATCAGGCCTAAGAACCAGGGTGGTGACCAAAAGAAAGAGACTACCAAGCCTCAAGAGAAGGGTAGGGATAAAAGTAAGGAAAAGACTTCCCCAGGGCCCCAAAACTCCAAGAATGGGGGTGGGTCCCAAGACACTTCTTCAAGCCAGAAAAAGCCTTATTGTCATACCTGTAAACAGGTTGGGCATTACAAAACAGACAGCTGTTGTCCCAAGAATGGCAATAAGGAGACTATACCTCCAGGTAAGGCTCCAACACCTCCTGTCACTGTTAGCAGTGGTCCCCCAGGTGGTGGGAGCACCCCCAAGAATTTGGGTGGGTTTACTTTTGGAGGACAGGTGGACTCTGGCCTACCCAGGTCCCCTAACTCAGATACTCTTGTCTATGAGACTGGCATGGGGTTTGCCAATTTCACTGCTTGCCCAAACACTTTGAGCAAGTATAGACAGGAGCTCCTCATCAATGGTTTGAAAGTTGAGGCCTTCAGAGACACAGGGGCTAGCATCACCATGGTGGCTGAATGTCTAGTCCCCTCAAGGCAACTTTTACCTGATGCCAAATATTAGGTGACAAACATTGATGGCATAGAAACCAATCATCCCATGGGAGTAGTCAATCTTAGCTGGGGAGGTGTCACTGGCCCAAAGAAGGTGGCAGTGTCAGCAAACTTGCCTGTAGATTGCCTACTGGGTAATGATTTGGAAATCTCAGCCTGGGCTGAGGTTGAACAGCAAACCCATTCTAGAATGGTAAATCTCCATGGAAAGGTTAGTGGGGCTGTAATGACTACAGCCCCAATTCAAGATGTCCTTCCTGAAAAGGTTGGGAGGGCTGAGCAAACCTCAGCCCTATCTTTAGATAACTTCCCTCCTGAAAAGAGTAGGAGGCCTGTACTGGTAACAGCCCATACCCAAACTGGGTCTCCTCCTGAAAAGGTTGGAGGGGCTGTGATGGCCACAGCCCAAACTCAAACAGATACATGGGTAGTGAAGCCTGAAATGATGGATCACTCCACCCAAACTTAGAGCATGGAGGAGGAAGAGAAATCTCCCCCTCACCAGACTTTAGGAAAGGATCAGCCTCCTCAGGGAACTGATCTTTCCCCTGATGAAGGAACTGTCCCAGAGGTTGTTAGGCCTGGCCTGACAGAGCCTCTGATGGCAGTGGACCCTTCTCAGGTGGGACGCAGTCTGGAGCAGGTAACCTGCCCCTCTCTACCTTGCCTTACTCAGCCCAGGGCTGCAGAGGACAAGAAGGACAGTGAGACCCTAAGGGCCCCCTGTCAAATAAAGCACCCCCATCAACAGATTAGGGCCACCAAAACTAGTAGCCCTAGTGAGGTGAAAACTTTAAAAACTCCTGAGGGATCCCCCTTAAAAGTAGTTAGGGACCTCCCCCAGATGGATATTGTTGGGCACAGCCAAACCTGGGACCCTAAGGGCCCAAACCTGAACTGTCCCTCCAGTAAGCCAAACAGAGGGACTCAGCCTCCAGCTTTAGGTAGCCAGAGGTTGACCCTGAGAGCACAGTGCAACTCAGTCAAAGAAAGAAAGGCACACATGGTGGAGAGTGATTGGAGGAAGCTGAGCCCTACAGAGGAGACTCACTTCAGTACTCCATCCCAACACCAGCCTTTGACTTTGCAAAGACACACCACAGGTAGAGATTCCCTATGGTGGAGACCCTCAGATACCCTTAGGGTGAGGGATTGCTTAGTGGACCATGAAACAGGGGGTTACCAAGCCAGAGCTGGTACTTCCTTATATGGCCACTTAGGCAATATAGGCTTACTTGGACAAGGATAGCCTTATCTCCTTTCGTTTGGGGGGGGGGAGTTATGTAGGAAGGTGGATATCTGACTATGGTTACCCCCAAACTTTTTGCCTGGTGTTTAGCTGGTTTTTGACTTAGTTGGCCTGGGATCCTGCTATTCAGGGCCCCAGGCTGATTGCTCTCTCCTTAAAATGGACTCCATGTACCTTAGGTGCATAACACAATTGGAATTGGTTCACCTTATTGGCCCCTGTAACAGTGTACCATAGGTACCCAGGGCATAGGTGCATCCAAGGCCTACCAGGGGCTGCAGCATGTATTGTGCCACCCCTGGCCTGGCCTCCATATTTGACACAACTGGCTCATCACTCAGCTGGGGTAAGTTGGTGTAATCACCTCTTGCTTAGATATAGTCTCCCTATATCTAACCCTAAACTGGACACCTATGTTCCTATCAGCCACTCCTATGGAAGGCCTCATCAATCCTGGAGGCAGAGTGCTTGGAAATATGTGAGATGGTGCTCTAGCATGAGCCGAGCCTGTCTGCAGCTGTCGGGAACCACTCCCTAAGCTGTTCCGGGATATTGCCATACCATATACTCTTAAGTGCATTATAATCCTCGCGGTTACATGCTATCTTTGGTTTGGCTTTATCAAAACATGTCGAGTAAGGTGTCATACGAATTGGAATACTATCCCCTCGACAGTTCTGTCGACGGGGATAGCATTCCACCCTTCTAGAGGGAGACGACATGTGTGTAGCCTTAACCCCGGTTAAAGTTAACCAGAGCCTCAGATCCACAAAATGGATGCTTCTGCCACAGACACATGTCTGACCTCCTGCTGCTGACCGAAACTCAGCAGAGGAGGCCTGGACAAAGGATTCCCTGTCACAGGGAGGTGTCACACCACCTCAGACAGGAGATAGTGGATTGTAGCAGGGAGGTTTGAAAGAAACCAGACAGTGCCTGGGGAGCACACGGCTTCCCCTTGCATAATCCGGTCAAACCGGTTCTGGGGCAGCCCAGCCCCAGCTCCAGTGAGACCTGGACAAAGGAAAGGGGGTGTAACCACCCCCCTTCCTGGTCCCACCCATAGGGGAGGGACCTAGCAGGAGATCCACCCCTCAGATTGGAATAAGAGTGGGAGCAGTGCCAATGCAACTCAGATCATCCTGAATCAACTTGAAATACAGAAGAAGACTGGACTTCGACATTCTGCTGCTCAGAAGACTGAAGAGAATCTCCCTTGTGGCCTAGGAGTTGCCACCCTGTGAACACAGGCACCAACCAGCAACTCGACGTCTGCTTTGCCGCCGCCTCCCGCCGGAGCCCGAGCCTAGAGCCCGACAAGAACCAGACTCCCATACCTTTGAGAGCCCGATCCACAGTCCCTGCAAAGAAGGGACCCGTGGAGGCACCGAGTGACGTGGGACCGGACCTCTTGGAAGACACTCGAAAAGCTGACTGCGCAGCTTCTGAGGCATCCTCGACGTTGTGCTTTGGGGACTGAGAACCCCCACCACCGAGCAGCCCTTGCACCGAAGATCAGCCCCCCAGCATCTCCACGATCTGCGTGGGGCCCTTTTGCATTGTGCCACTCGACGCGCCATCCCGACCACTAGCCACGTGGTCAGCGGCCATCTTGGCGACGAAACCGACGAACTACACAACATGTCTGGTTGCTCCAGGCCTACCCAAGCTCCTGTGAAAAGGAGCACTCGCTCTGACCTTGCTGGTCCGAGTATTAAGCATCTTTTGATTCCTGCGTGGCTTGCATTAGCCAAGTCCTGTTTGCTCCAATCAGGTCGCCGACACCGCCAACAGCGAGAAGCCTGCGTGGGACAGCTCATGACCAACTCCTGGACGTTCTCGACCCCTGGTGTCCACGTGGCTGCAGAGAGAAGCTACCCAACAACGCCTGTTTGCACCCGACATCGCCTGGTTCCAATCTGGTTCCACGTTAGTCACTGGCTAGTGACTTTGAACATTGTCCCCTCTGCTTTCAGGTCTTCACCACTTCAGATCCACCCTTGGATCCACCGGAGCTCTTCACATCGAGCCGCCTGCAGCCTCTTCAGCTCCAAGCACCATCGACCAGCGTGACGAAACCCGACACTACTTCGACCCTGTGCACCCGCTTCCTGTGGGTGAGGTAACTCAGCTCCGCCAGTGGTTCTGCACTGGTACACATCTCAAGGGCCTGTGTCTTAAGTTTCAGCTCCGTAGGTCACTCGGAAGGTTCCTAACTTTCTAACTTTGTACTTTTTACGCACCATAGACTTTACATTGGAAAGTGCGTGCACTTTGAACACTGCACTCGAGTCCCGCGGGCCTTTCCTGACTTAGTCACTGCTAGTCTCGAATAGCTCCAGCGATTCCCAAGGCCCTAGGGCTGTTCCCTTTCCTATTGGTATCTCTTATACCACTTTCTTAGTATATGGTTTAGGTGGCCCCTAGGGCTCATCCATATTGTGCAACTTTTGTGTATTTTAAACTGTCTTGTGTTTTAACGCTTGTGCTTCTGTGCTCATAAAGAGTCCAGTGGATTTTATAGTTAATAAATCAATATATATTTTCAATATATATCTGTGTGGTGTCCCTTTCATTTGGTATTCAAGGGGGTTGTGTATGGTATAACAGCTGGCTTCACATGCCTTTCAGAGTTTAGCCTAAGACTGCTTTGTCCACCTTACCACTAGGATAACTGGTCTACAAGGTTGAATTACAACCATCATCATAAGGGTTGCTTGGCATGGTACAAAGTGATAACTAAGAATTAGTGAGCATTATATACCAGGCCAACTTCTCACAACTTTCCCCCCGTACTAGAAGCCAGGAGTAATCCAATTACCACCCCAGCACGGAACATTGGACTCCTTCATCGCATTGGTGAGCAACAGAGGGGGAAGAGCGAGGCGTCAAAGGGGAGATTCCTTACACCTACCTGGCAGCAGTGATTGGTGGGGCAGACATGTCCTACTGATTAAAGGGTTGAAGAGCGGGGCACCAGAGGGGAGATTCCTTATGCCTACCCCGCAGGAGTGGCTGCTATGGCGGACGCGTCCTATTGAATAGCGGGTTGCGCACTGGGCCCTCACAGCACTTCAGACGCGGACCACTCTCAACTCGCTCCTGCTCAAAGATGGTCAAGAAAACAACAGCACAAAGGGGACACGGACAGTGGGGGAAAGGAACCTTTCCATCTTCTCATCGAACAAGATGCACTGCAGACCACTGCCCACAGAGTTCACAAGCCCAGGGAGAGCACTTTGACAAACATTTGCAAGCAATCAAAGATGTGAAGGCCACACTCAGACAAAAACTGGACACTCTGGGAATAGAGGTGGGGATGTACAGTCAGGCTGGAGACGTATGACTGCGTCTTGGGAGGAATGTGCTCTACACTGACCGAGCTGCAGTCACACTTCAAGGCCCTACAGGAGAAGGTCGCAAAGCTGTGAGACAAGGTGAAAGATGCAGAGAGTCATGCAGAAACAACATAAGATTTGTGGGACTCCCAGAGGTGGCAGAGCGGCCTAACATGGAGCTCTTCTTAGAACAATGGCTCCTTGATACAGTTCTTGGCAGTAAGAGATAGACCTTCTACTCAAAAGAAAGGGTGCATAGGGTCCAAGGTAGGGCCTAATCCCCAGACTCCCTGCTGTGGCCAGTAGTGGCACAACTCTTCAACTACTGGGATCGCAACCGAATCCTACAAGTGTCGAGTACCAATTGCCCCTGAAAAATTCATAATAGTACAGGGAATATATATCCGGACTATACAGCTGAAGTGGAATGCTTCTGGGGTTCCGTCACGTCAACCAAGCAGAAGCTGATTCAAATGGGGATAAAATACTCACTAATTTCCCCAGACAAACTGCAAGTAGTGGATGCAGATGCCGCACTAATCTTCGAAACAATGTGGATGCCTGGGAATGGATGAAGACAAAAGGGGTGCCCCAGGTCCCAAGCTGTACCCTCCTACAACAAGACTGGCACAACCCCTGAAAGAAGAGAGGGCTGCGTAGTCTTCCTATAGGAAGCCTACAAATGAGCAAGCAGTACGCAAACAAGCCAGGGTCATGGTGAAACTGAAATCTTGCAGCAGCCCCACCCCATCACCTACACTTCAGGAGGGAGCCTTGCTGCATGGAGAGTTGGCCCTCGCCTTGGAGAACATTCCAGCAGAACTGTGAACGGGCCCTGCTCTTGTCCTGATGATAGAGGACCAGGTGATATGACCCCAGAAACACCACTAGGACCCTGCGTTGACAGCCTTAGACTGAACATAGTGAAGGAAAGCAACGGTGCTCTTGATGTGCAGAAGGGAGGGTGAGAAATGGGGTTACATGATGGCTTGAACTTCACTAGAACTAACGCCCTACGAAGCCAGTGTCGGTGTTGGTGTCAAGGCTGACGTCCACAGGAGATGAGAGGAGCTTGTGTTGGGAAACTGTTGAGCTGCAGCGATTCCAATGGCCTCCTCTTCTGTTGGCTCAGCAGATCTGTGGGGTGTCTGCGAGGGAGAGGGAAGCTGATCAAAGCTGTCTGGTCGGTTGGTGGAAGGTCAGGCGTTTGTTGAGGTATGCTGGTCCTTCGTTGTGCAAGGCCATGTAGGCATGAGTCAGCATCTTCC
>NW_028244931.1:0-15897 GCF_964263255.1 Lissotriton vulgaris
AGTCCATTATCCAAGCATTTCTGTTGTTTACCGGGGGACCGTATTGATCAGATGCATGTAAATACTGATCAATCGTAAAAAAAAAAGGATTGTTATAAACAATATCATCGATATATTGTTATATGCAAAATTAAGATGTCGAGTTTTGAGCATAAAGACACCACATGTTAGTATGTGGTGTACTGATTAGATATCTATTTAAATTATAGGGAATTCCAGTAATCTTCATTCCTCCGGGTGCAAAGTGAGCATTCAAATTCTACTGTCGTATGTCATACTATAGTGCACACCGTGATTCAAGACACATAATCCATATGAGTGGATGACCCATTCATACTGTGACTTCATATCGTGGTACATTACATCCATCATCATGATAACTGTTTCCGTATTTTCTTCGTACAATTCTTTACATGGGAGACATAGACCAGCAGCAGGAAAGATATTCTTATTATACAGATTTCCACATCAACATTTTTTGCAGTATATTTGATTTAATACAGAGCATGTACTGCGTTTTGTTGTCTGTCTTAATTTCCTAAAAAGTATTGCATCTCCTGGTCGTAATTTAACCCCAACTCTACAGATTTCAAACGCATAATCCAGGTTGCTTCAATGCGTCTTAATTTTAATTCACGATTGCCACCTCTGAGTGCCAAAGGAACCGTTTCTATACCAAAAAATTGCACATTTTTGTTTATCTGGCCCTGTTGGCAGGAGGCTATGTGTAGGGCCACAGGGTATTTAGGGTCACAGTTGACAATTGCTCTTATGTGTTCCATCATTCTTTCTTTCAATGATCTTATTGTGCTCCCCACATAACACTTACCACATTCACATTCAATAATATAGATGACAAATTTGGTCGTACAGTTGATGTTACTTTTGATATTGTAGCAAATCCCATCAGGGCCCTTGAAACTTGTTGTCCCATGTTTGGCCCATTTGCACATACTGCAGAACCCGCATTTGTGGAAACCCAAACCCCGTTGTGTTAACCAATCTGCATTTCTCATATCTCGGGGAACAGTGGGACTTAATTTATTTCGTAATGTGTTTCCTCTTCTGAAGGAAATCTGTGGTCGTTCTGTAATGAAGCTTGTCAAAGCTCTTTCGGATTTCAGTATATTCCAGTGTTTCGTCAGACTTTTTCGTAAGTCAGAGTGGAGTGAGTTGAAATCCGTCACCATTCTGATCTGTTCTCTATCATCAGACTTTTGTTGTTGTCTAGTGACTAGTGTGTCTGTTCTCTTCACTTTCCTTATTCTTTGTTCGGCTTTTACAATCGAATTATTTGCATAGCCCCTGGTTTGAAATCTTTCTTTCATGTTGGTAATACATCTCCCGAATTCATCATCCTCACTACAATTTCTTCTTGCCCTAATAAATTCACCAAATGGTATGGCGTTGATCTGGTGTAGGGGGTGAGAGCTAGAAGCATGCAAAATTGCATTGCATGCCGTTGACTTCCTGAACAGTCTACTGTGCAAGCAATTAGATGAGATGTAGAATTCTATATCTAGGAATTCTATAGATGTCTTGCTCCATTTCATTGTGAAGCTGATTTTCCACAAGTTGTCATTGAGATATTGAAAGAAACTCTGTAATTGCTCTTCTGAGCCTGACCAAATGAGGATGCAATCATCAATATATCGACCCCAAAAAATTATGGAGTCGATATATTGGCTGCCCCTATCGCCCCAAATCAGATCTGCTTCTAGTGCACCCATGAATAGGTTCGCAAACGAGGGTGATATTTTTGAGCCCATGGCCACACCTTGTTTTTGCCGGTACCAGTGTTTTTCACATATGAAGTAGTTATTTCTGAGAATTAGTTCTATCATTGTAGCTAACATTTCAGTGTGTTTCCATAGAGTGGCATGTCTGTTGCCAAGAAATTTGTTAATAGCCTTCATACCTAGGTCTATGTCTATACTGGTATAAAGGGATACCACATCCATTGTTACTAGAATAAAGTCCTCTTGCCATTCCACACACTCGCCTACCTACGCGAGGAGAAGCCGCACACGGGTGAGTTAGATTCGAAAGAGAGTGTAGACTTAGCGCTTAAATGTGATTCCAAACGGTAACTCGCCAGATACGAGCGAATACCTAAATCTAGTCCCTTGCATTCCCCTTGCATTCCCCTTTTGATCTAGCTTTGTCTCAAGGACCTCTTGGAACCGCACTAAGTTTCCCTCATACTAATGAAAACACCGAAGCAACGTTTGGTAAGATCAGTTATTAGCTCTGTACAGGTAATCCCACATTTGCGCTATTTACTCAGTAGAGCTATTGTTGAGAACGCTCTTTTCCCCTTTTAGCAGTATGTGATGTCATTTTCGGCATGACCGACCTTTGGATTTTACTATCGAGTGACTTCCGAGCTCCAGTTATACTTACTTACCAGAGAAATATTTGTAAGTAGTTTTGAATTACCTCACTTAGGGTAATACAGGGTTTTTCGTTAAGGGGACCGTTTCTGACATCAATAATAGTGTCATAATTAGAATATTGGATAGGGAATTCAATCGCTTTTTCCAATCAAAGGACTCTAGCAAGTTCTTTTGTCTAAATATACAACTCTGAATGGAATTTATCACATTCTTTTTTGTGTAAATACTCATCAAGAATAATCGTAGTGACACACTTTTCCCTTACTGTGTCACAGATAGAAAGACTTTCGCCGCGTTTTGGATGCACTAGAACCAGTGCACTCACTAGAAGGCCCGGCTGGGTCGGAATTATCACCAGCTAAGCGGTGAGCATTCAGAACTAGTTTCCAAGAGAAACCTCACTTGGTAACTTTTTTGCCCTAAGAGCGTTTTTATTGCGGTTAGTGATGAGAATTCTCCGATTTGTTTTTTCCTCCCTTTCTACAACCTTACAGACCTTCTACAATCGATACGGCCATCTAGGTATGCTTTCCCTTCTTTGACACACTCCTTTCACCATATCACTTATTTTGGCATGTAGTATGAAAGAGGCGTACACTATTAGGACACTTTCTACTGCGCTATAAGGTATGGTCAATATGTGTCATGAGAGGTCGCCGAGTATATTTTTTATAGTTACCTCTTCCTTTCACTGAAACCCATCACAATCACTAGCACGTACATTCACGTCTACATAGAATATCAAGTATAGACACCTTATTCGACACGGATGTGTTGTGGTGGCACTAGTGATATAAGTTGAACAAACTCACTGTATATTCACAGCTGGAGGCAGCTTCTATTGTATGTTATTGGTCAGACAGCATGGTCTGACATGTAAATCTATTTTGTTCATAGAAATATGTTAGATTCTACTGAATTGTTTGTTTCAGCCCTGAGGAGTCGCGAAGGCGACGAAACACGTGTCGGCTGGCTGTAATCTCCATTAAAAGAATCCAAGATTTACTCTTCTTGTGGAACTTTGGTCACTTCTGTCATTTTGCTGTTCTATAATGTGTTGTTATATTGTAACTGTACAATCATAATTACTTACCAGAGTGCTTCGGCAAACCTCGTAATTGTTAGCAGTATTTTACTCACATGAGTGGTTTAGGTTTGTCCACTCGCCGAATAGCACCTAAATAGTTTACACCACCCTGTACCACATGCGCATGAACAGGCAGTGCACCCAGTTACTGTGCAAAAACCTTCTCTTTGTCAGTTTAATTGCAGTCTAGGGTAGCCGCCACGCATTCTTTTACCTATTAATAAATCACTAGTATACCATTGCTAGATACAGCAGACATATTCCGAAATGGATCGTACCAAAATGGCAGAAGAATTGTTTGAGAACTTAGCGAAAGGTATGTCCACTCAAACTGCTTCCACCAGCACCAACCCCCCTCGCATTGAGGGTCTTCGAGACAAATTCATAAAACTAGAACGTTTAAAAAAGCTAGAAAATTCCAAATGGTGGGATGGGGCCACATTAAAACAGTACTTGAGGCTCAAACGTGTCCCCAGAGGTCTGAGAGGCCAAATTTTTCCCACTTACGATGACCTAGATGCCGACCTAATGGTCAAATGGGAGGAATCTCTCTCTAACAACTCTATTACTTTAATGGAAATACTTATCGTAAGCGCAGAGCGCAAGGTGACAAAATTACAGGCAGAAATAGCCACCATAGAACAAGAAATAAAGGATCTCAACAGACCTGAATCCACTGTTAAAAACTATACTGTCCTGGATGAAATTTTATTAAAACATCAAGCTGACATTAAAAACAGAAAAGCCAGGCAGCTTAGAAGGGACGAGTTGGACTATACCCATGGGCGAATCTTTACTTTTGATAAAAAATACGATTCCCTGATCCCTAATATTCCCAAGAATACTAATAAAAGAACACCAGGTTCAGAACCTGCCTCCCTGTCATCCAGCAACACTTCTCTCAACTCTGTAAATACTGTAGGGGGAGAATCAGATAATCAGGATAGACAAGGAATGCCTCCCTTTTTTCAGGAAGTTTTACGGATCAGGAAGGGCAACAGATTCCCTACAGTAAGAAACCAGCCAGATCCAAAACCCGGAGGGGCAGGGGACGGCAACACAGAAGACTACAGATTGAGTGGACATACCTTTCGCTAAGTTCTCAAACAATTCTTCTGCCATTTTGGTACGATCCATTTCGGAATATGTCTGCTGTATCTAGCAATGGTATACTAGTGATTTATTAATAGGTAAAAGAATGCGTGGCGGCTACCCTAGACTGCAATTAAACTGACAAAGAGAAGGTTTTTGCACAGTAACTGGGTGCACTGCCTGTTCATGCGCATGTGGTACAGGGTGGTGTAAACTATTTAGGTGCTATTCGGCGAGTGGACAAACCTAAACCACTCATGTGAGTAAAATACTGCTAACAATTACGAGGTTTGCCGAAGCACTCTGGTAAGTAATTATGATTGTACAGTTACAATATAACAACACATTATAGAACAGCAAAATGACAGAAGTGACCAAAGTTCCACAAGAAGAGTAAATCTTGGATTCTTTTAATGGAGATTACAGCCAGCCGACACGTGTTTCGTCGCCTTCGCGACTCCTCAGGGCTGAAACAAACAATTCAGTAGAATCTAACATATTTCTATGAACAAAATAGATTTACATGTCAGACCATGCTGTCTGACCAATAACATACAATAGAAGCTGCCTCCAGCTGTGAATATACAGTGAGTTTGTTCAACTTATATCACTAGTGCCACCACAACACATCCGTGTCGAATAAGGTGTCTATACTTGATATTCTATGTAGACGTGAATGTACGTGCTAGTGATTGTGATGGGTTTCAGTGAAAGGAAGAGGTAACTATAAAAAATATACTCGGCGACCTCTCATGACACATATTGACCATACCTTATAGCGCAGTAGAAAGTGTCCTAATAGTGTACGCCTCTTTCATACTACATGCCAAAATAAGTGATATGGTGAAAGGAGTGTGTCAAAGAAGGGAAAGCATACCTAGATGGCCGTATCGATTGTAGAAGGTCTGTAAGGTTGTAGAAAGGGAGGAAAAAACAAATCGGAGAATTCTCATCACTAACCGCAATAAAAACGCTCTTAGGGCAAAAAAGTTACCAAGTGAGGTTTCTCTTGGAAACTAGTTCTGAATGCTCACCGCTTAGCTGGTGATAATTCCGACCCAGCCGGGCCTTCTAGTGAGTGCACTGGTTCTAGTGCATCCAAAACGCGGCGAAAGTCTTTCTATCTGTGACACAGTAAGGGAAAAGTGTGTCACTACGATTATTCTTGATGAGTATTTACACAAAAAAGAATGTGATAAATTCCATTCAGAGTTGTATATTTAGACAAAAGAACTTGCTAGAGTCCTTTGATTGGAAAAAGCGATTGAATTCCCTATCCAATATTCTAATTATGACACTATTATTGATGTCAGAAACGGTCCCCTTAACGAAAAACCCTGTATTACCCTAAGTGAGGTAATTCAAAACTACTTACAAATATTTCTCTGGTAAGTAAGTATAACTGGAGCTCGGAAGTCACTCGATAGTAAAATCCAAAGGTCGGTCATGCCGAAAATGACATCACATACTGCTAAAAGGGGAAAAGAGCGTTCTCAACAATAGCTCTACTGAGTAAATAGCGCAAATGTGGGATTACCTGTACAGAGCTAATAACTGATCTTACCAAACGTTGCTTCGGTGTTTTCATTAGTATGAGGGAAACTTAGTGCGGTTCCAAGAGGTCCTTGAGACAAAGCTAGATCAAAAGGGGAATGCAAGGGGAATGCAAGGGACTAGATTTAGGTATTCGCTCGTATCTGGCGAGTTACCGTTTGGAATCACATTTAAGCGCTAAGTCTACACTCTCTTTCGAATCTAACTCACCCGTGTGCGGCTTCTCCTCGCGTAGGTAGGCGAGTGTGTGGAATGGCAAGAGGACTTTATTCTAGTAACAATGGATGTGGTATCCCTTTATACCAGTATAGACATAGACCTAGGTATGAAGGCTATTAACAAATTTCTTGGCAACAGACATGCCACTCTATGGAAACACACTGAAATGTTAGCTACAATGATAGAACTAATTCTCAGAAATAACTACTTCATATGTGAAAAACACTGGTACCGGCAAAAACAAGGTGTGGCCATGGGCTCAAAAATATCACCCTCGTTTGCGAACCTATTCATGGGTGCACTAGAAGCAGATCTGATTTGGGGCGATAGGGGCAGCCAATATATCGACTCCATAATTTTTTGGGGTCGATATATTGATGATTGCATCCTCATTTGGTCAGGCTCAGAAGAGCAATTACAGAGTTTCTTTCAATATCTCAATGACAACTTGTGGAAAATCAGCTTCACAATGAAATGGAGCAAGACATCTATAGAATTCCTAGATATAGAATTCTACATCTCATCTAATTGCTTGCACAGTAGACTGTTCAGGAAGTCAACGGCATGCAATGCAATTTTGCATGCTTCTAGCTCTCACCCCCTACACCAGATCAACGCCATACCATTTGGTGAATTTATTAGGGCAAGAAGAAATTGTAGTGAGGATGATGAATTCGGGAGATGTATTACCAACATGAAAGAAAGATTTCAAACCAGGGGCTATGCAAATAATTCGATTGTAAAAGCCGAACAAAGAATAAGGAAAGTGAAGAGAACAGACACACTAGTCACTAGACAACAACAAAAGTCTGATGATAGAGAACAGATCAGAATGGTGACGGATTTCAACTCACTCCACTCTGACTTACGAAAAAGTCTGACGAAACACTGGAATATACTGAAATCCGAAAGAGCTTTGACAAGCTTCATTACAGAACGACCACAGATTTCCTTCAGAAGAGGAAACACATTACGAAATAAATTAAGTCCCACTGTTCCCCGAGATATGAGAAATGCAGATTGGTTAACACAACGGGGTTTGGGTTTCCACAAATGCGGGTTCTGCAGTATGTGCAAATGGGCCAAACATGGGACAACAAGTTTCAAGGGCCCTGATGGGATTTGCTACAATATCAAAAGTAACATCAACTGTACGACCAAATTTGTCATCTATATTATTGAATGTGAATGTGGTAAGTGGTATGTGGGGAGCACAATAAGATCATTGAAAGAAAGAATGATGGAACACATAAGAGCAATTGTCAACTGTGACCCTAAATACCCTGTGGCCCTACACATAGCCTCCTGCCAACAGGGCCAGATAAACAAAAATGTGCAATTTTTTGGTATAGAAACGGTTCCTTTGGCACTCAGAGGTGGCAATCGTGAATTAAAATTAAGACGCATTGAAGCAACCTGGATTATGCGTTTGAAATCTGTAGAGTTGGGGTTAAATTACGACCAGGAGATGCAATACTTTTTAGGAAATTAAGACAGACAACAAAACGCAGTACATGCTCTGTATTAAATCAAATATACTGCAAAAAATGTTGATGTGGAAATCTGTATAATAAGAATATCTTTCCTGCTGCTGGTCTATGTCTCCCATGTAAAGAATTGTACGAAGAAAATACGGAAACAGTTATCATGATGATGGATGTAATGTACCACGATATGAAGTCACAGTATGAATGGGTCATCCACTCATATGGATTATGTGTCTTGAATCACGGTGTGCACTATAGTATGACATACGACAGTAGAATTTGAATGCTCACTTTGCACCCGGAGGAATGAAGATTACTGGAATTCCCTATAATTTAAATAGATATCTAATCAGTACACCACATACTAACATGTGGTGTCTTTATGCTCAAAACTCGACATCTTAATTTTGCATATAACAATATATCGATGATATTGTTTATAACAATCCTTTTTTTTTTACGATTGATCAGTATTTACATGCATCTGATCAATACGGTCCCCCGGTAAACAACAGAAATGCTTGGATAATGGACTAACTATCCATTCCAATATGGCCGCCACAATGACCGTCTGAATGCGCCGGAATTAAGGGAACGCCTTACGTCTGACGCGCTTTTATACAGGCCTACACCCAGTCACGTGTGAATACACGGAACCGGGCTCGGAAGGGACACACTCGCCTACCTACGCGAGGAGAAGCCGCACACGGGTGAGTTAGATTCGAAAGAGAGTGTAGACTTAGCGCTTAAATGTGATTCCAAACGGTAACTCGCCAGATACGAGCGAATACCTAAATCTAGTCCCTTGCATTCCCCTTTTGATCTAGCTTTGTCTCAAGGACCTCTTGGAACCGCACTAAGTTTCCCTCATACTAATGAAAACACCGAAGCAACGTTTGGTAAGATCAGTTATTAGCTCTGTACAGGTAATCCCACATTTGCGCTATTTACTCAGTAGAGCTATTGTTGAGAACGCTCTTTTCCCCTTTTAGCAGTATGTGATGTCATTTTCGGCATGACCGACCTTTGGATTTTACTATCGAGTGACTTCCGAGCTCCAGTTATACTTACTTACCAGAGAAATATTTGTAAGTAGTTTTGAATTACCTCACTTAGGGTAATACAGGGTTTTTCGTTAAGGGGACCGTTTCTGACATCAATAATAGTGTCATAATTAGAATATTGGATAGGGAATTCAATCGCTTTTTCCAATCAAAGGACTCTAGCAAGTTCTTTTGTCTAAATATACAACTCTGAATGGAATTTATCACATTCTTTTTTGTGTAAATACTCATCAAGAATAATCGTAGTGACACACTTTTCCCTTACTGTGTCACAGATAGAAAGACTTTCGCCGCGTTTTGGATGCACTAGAACCAGTGCACTCACTAGAAGGCCCGGCTGGGTCGGAATTATCACCAGCTAAGCGGTGAGCATTCAGAACTAGTTTCCAAGAGAAACCTCACTTGGTAACTTTTTTGCCCTAAGAGCGTTTTTATTGCGGTTAGTGATGAGAATTCTCCGATTTGTTTTTTCCTCCCTTTCTACAACCTTACAGACCTTCTACAATCGATACGGCCATCTAGGTATGCTTTCCCTTCTTTGACACACTCCTTTCACCATATCACTTATTTTGGCATGTAGTATGAAAGAGGCGTACACTATTAGGACACTTTCTACTGCGCTATAAGGTATGGTCAATATGTGTCATGAGAGGTCGCCGAGTATATTTTTTATAGTTACCTCTTCCTTTCACTGAAACCCATCACAATCACTAGCACGTACATTCACGTCTACATAGAATATCAAGTATAGACACCTTATTCGACACGGATGTGTTGTGGTGGCACTAGTGATATAAGTTGAACAAACTCACTGTATATTCACAGCTGGAGGCAGCTTCTATTGTATGTTATTGGTCAGACAGCATGGTCTGACATGTAAATCTATTTTGTTCATAGAAATATGTTAGATTCTACTGAATTGTTTGTTTCAGCCCTGAGGAGTCGCGAAGGCGACGAAACACGTGTCGGCTGGCTGTAATCTCCATTAAAAGAATCCAAGATTTACTCTTCTTGTGGAACTTTGGTCACTTCTGTCATTTTGCTGTTCTATAATGTGTTGTTATATTGTAACTGTACAATCATAATTACTTACCAGAGTGCTTCGGCAAACCTCGTAATTGTTAGCAGTATTTTACTCACATGAGTGGTTTAGGTTTGTCCACTCGCCGAATAGCACCTAAATAGTTTACACCACCCTGTACCACATGCGCATGAACAGGCAGTGCACCCAGTTACTGTGCAAAAACCTTCTCTTTGTCAGTTTAATTGCAGTCTAGGGTAGCCGCCACGCATTCTTTTACCTATTAATAAATCACTAGTATACCATTGCTAGATACAGCAGACATATTCCGAAATGGATCGTACCAAAATGGCAGAAGAATTGTTTGAGAACTTAGCGAAAGGTATGTCCACTCAAACTGCTTCCACCAGCACCAACCCCCCTCGCATTGAGGGTCTTCGAGACAAATTCATAAAACTAGAACGTTTAAAAAAGCTAGAAAATTCCAAATGGTGGGATGGGGCCACATTAAAACAGTACTTGAGGCTCAAACGTGTCCCCAGAGGTCTGAGAGGCCAAATTTTTCCCACTTACGATGACCTAGATGCCGACCTAATGGTCAAATGGGAGGAATCTCTCTCTAACAACTCTATTACTTTAATGGAAATACTTATCGTAAGCGCAGAGCGCAAGGTGACAAAATTACAGGCAGAAATAGCCACCATAGAACAAGAAATAAAGGATCTCAACAGACCTGAATCCACTGTTAAAAACTATACTGTCCTGGATGAAATTTTATTAAAACATCAAGCTGACATTAAAAACAGAAAAGCCAGGCAGCTTAGAAGGGACGAGTTGGACTATACCCATGGGCGAATCTTTACTTTTGATAAAAAATACGATTCCCTGATCCCTAATATTCCCAAGAATACTAATAAAAGAACACCAGGTTCAGAACCTGCCTCCCTGTCATCCAGAAACACTTCTCTCAACTCTGTAAATACTGTAGGGGGAGAATCAGATAATCAGGATAGACAAGGAATGCCTCCCTTTTTTCAGGAAGTTTTACGGATCAGGAAGGGCAACAGATTCCCTACAGTAAGAAACCAGCCAGATCCAAAACCCGGAGGGGCAGGGGACGGCAACACAGAAGACTACAGAAGAAAATTGAGATCAGGGGCCAACAGGAATTAGAGGGTACTGAGACTAGAGAAGTACAGGTGATTAATCTGTCCAAACTACATCTCACTCCAGACATGGTTTCCCTCCTCAGTAAAGGTTTAAGTTTCAACCCATATGCAATTGGTGATGTATGTAAGTTAAAAATCGATTTGTTTAAATTTGTGAGGAATTTGAAACTAAAAAAACATTTCTTTGGTCTGGAGAAAAGGGATAGAGGGACTACTAGTAATATACCTGTACCAAGTACCACTGAATCCTTGACAATAAATGATGTGCATGCAACTCACCTTCTGTTATCATTGACCGATATGGAAGATTCTCCTCTGGATATGGATACACTTCTAACAGAATTGAATATAGAATCTGACTATAGTATTGTCAGTGGGCTCAAATCCAAATCTAAATGGATTCCCACACTACCTGGTGGCAATGCGATAGACAACTTCTATAGACGTGTATCAGAGGATCTTGACAACTTGAACCGTCTACGCAAGAGCAGAATGTTCAAATATAAGGATAATCTCACTAGTGGGGAAAGAACAGCACTAAGTACACTTATGAAAGACAACACAATCACTATACGAGAGGCGGACAAGGGAGGAAATGTGGTGGTAATGGATCGCATAGATTATCAGTCAGAAATGAGTCAACAATTACAAGATGAACTGTGCTATGAACGCCTCACATATAACCCCATTGGGCCTTTGACAATAAAAATTAACTCTCACTTGTTAAATTGGAAACAATCAGGGTTAATAAACGAGGAAGAATACCTGTACTTAAAAATATTCAGACCAACATACCCATGGTTATACACCTTGCCCAAGATCCACAAGAACCTACCTTTTCCACCAGGGAGGCCGATTGTCTCCGGCATAGGTGGCCCCACAGAAAGAATAGCAGAATATGCGGACCTTTTTCTTGGCCCAATAGTCAAAAATTTGCCTTCCTATATTCAGGACTCTAAGCATATTCTCAGCACTCTAGCAGATATGGAATGGCAAGAGGACTTTATTCTAGTAACAATGGATGTGGTATCCCTTTATACCAGTATAGACATAGACCTAGGTATGAAGGCTATTAACAAATTTCTTGGCAACAGACATGCCACTCTATGGAAACACACTGAAATGTTAGCTACAATGATAGAACTAATTCTCAGAAATAACTACTTCATATGTGAAAAACACTGGTACCGGCAAAAACAAGGTGTGGCCATGGGCTCAAAAATATCACCCTCGTTTGCGAACCTATTCATGGGTGCACTAGAAGCAGATCTGATTTGGGGCGATAGGGGCAGCCAATATATCGACTCCATAATTTTTTGGGGTCGATATATTGATGATTGCATCCTCATTTGGTCAGGCTCAGAAGAGCAATTACAGAGTTTCTTTCAATATCTCAATGACAACTTGTGGAAAATCAGCTTCACAATGAAATGGAGCAAGACATCTATAGAATTCCTAGATATAGAATTCTACATCTCATCTAATTGCTTGCACAGTAGACTGTTCAGGAAGTCAACGGCATGCAATGCAATTTTGCATGCTTCTAGCTCTCACCCCCTACACCAGATCAACGCCATACCATTTGGTGAATTTATTAGGGCAAGAAGAAATTGTAGTGAGGATGATGAATTCGGGAGATGTATTACCAACATGAAAGAAAGATTTCAAACCAGGGGCTATGCAAATAATTCGATTGTAAAAGCCGAACAAAGAATAAGGAAAGTGAAGAGAACAGACACACTAGTCACTAGACAACAACAAAAGTCTGATGATAGAGAACAGATCAGAATGGTGACGGATTTCAACTCACTCCACTCTGACTTACGAAAAAGTCTGACGAAACACTGGAATATACTGAAATCCGAAAGAGCTTTGACAAGCTTCATTACAGAACGACCACAGATTTCCTTCAGAAGAGGAAACACATTACGAAATAAATTAAGTCCCACTGTTCCCCGAGATATGAGAAATGCAGATTGGTTAACACAACGGGGTTTGGGTTTCCACAAATGCGGGTTCTGCAGTATGTGCAAATGGGCCAAACATGGGACAACAAGTTTCAAGGGCCCTGATGGGATTTGCTACAATATCAAAAGTAACATCAACTGTACGACCAAATTTGTCATCTATATTATTGAATGTGAATGTGGTAAGTGGTATGTGGGGAGCACAATAAGATCATTGAAAGAAAGAATGATGGAACACATAAGAGCAATTGTCAACTGTGACCCTAAATACCCTGTGGCCCTACACATAGCCTCCTGCCAACAGGGCCAGATAAACAAAAATGTGCAATTTTTTGGTATAGAAACGGTTCCTTTGGCACTCAGAGGTGGCAATCGTGAATTAAAATTAAGACGCATTGAAGCAACCTGGATTATGCGTTTGAAATCTGTAGAGTTGGGGTTAAATTACGACCAGGAGATGCAATACTTTTTAGGAAATTAAGACAGACAACAAAACGCAGTACATGCTCTGTATTAAATCAAATATACTGCAAAAAATGTTGATGTGGAAATCTGTATAATAAGAATATCTTTCCTGCTGCTGGTCTATGTCTCCCATGTAAAGAATTGTACGAAGAAAATACGGAAACAGTTATCATGATGATGGATGTAATGTACCACGATATGAAGTCACAGTATGAATGGGTCATCCACTCATATGGATTATGTGTCTTGAATCACGGTGTGCACTATAGTATGACATACGACAGTAGAATTTGAATGCTCACTTTGCACCCGGAGGAATGAAGATTACTGGAATTCCCTATAATTTAAATAGATATCTAATCAGTACACCACATACTAACATGTGGTGTCTTTATGCTCAAAACTCGACATCTTAATTTTGCATATAACAATATATCGATGATATTGTTTATAACAATCCTTTTTTTTTACGATTGATCAGTATTTACATGCATCTGATCAATACGGTCCCCCGGTAAACAACAGAAATGCTTGGATAATGGACTAACTATCCATTCCAATATGGCCGCCACAATGACCGTCTGAATGCGCCGGAATTAAGGGAACGCCTTACGTCTGACGCGCTTTTATACAGGCCTACACCCAGTCACGTGTGAATACACGGAACCGGGCTCGGAAGGGACACACTCGCCTACCTACGCGAGGAGAAGCCGCACACGGGTGAGTTAGATTCGAAAGAGAGTGTAGACTTAGCGCTTAAATGTGATTCCAAACGGTAACTCGCCAGATACGAGCGAATACCTAAATCTAGTCCCTTGCATTCCCCTTTTGATCTAGCTTTGTCTCAAGGACCTCTTGGAACCGCACTAAGTTTCCCTCATACTAATGAAAACACCGAAGCAACGTTTGGTAAGATCAGTTATTAGCTCTGTACAGGTAATCCCACATTTGCGCTATTTACTCAGTAGAGCTATTGTTGAGAACGCTCTTTTCCCCTTTTAGCAGTATGTGATGTCATTTTCGGCATGACCGACCTTTGGATTTTACTATCGAGTGACTTCCGAGCTCCAGTTATACTTACTTACCAGAGAAATATTTGTAAGTAGTTTTGAATTACCTCACTTAGGGTAATACAGGGTTTTTCGTTAAGGGGACCGTTTCTGACATCAATAATAGTGTCATAATTAGAATATTGGATAGGGAATTCAATCGCTTTTTCCAATCAAAGGACTCTAGCAAGTTCTTTTGTCTAAATATACAACTCTGAATGGAATTTATCACATTCTTTTTTGTGTAAATACTCATCAAGAATAATCGTAGTGACACACTTTTCCCTTACTGTGTCACAGATAGAAAGACTTTCGCCGCGTTTTGGATGCACTAGAACCAGTGCACTCACTAGAAGGCCCGGCTGGGTCGGAATTATCACCAGCTAAGCGGTGAGCATTCAGAACTAGTTTCCAAGAGAAACCTCACTTGGTAACTTTTTTGCCCTAAGAGCGTTTTTATTGCGGTTAGTGATGAGAATTCTCCGATTTGTTTTTTCCTCCCTTTCTACAACCTTACAGACCTTCTACAATCGATACGGCCATCTAGGTATGCTTTCCCTTCTTTGACACACTCCTTTCACCATATCACTTATTTTGGCATGTAGTATGAAAGAGGCGTACACTATTAGGACACTTTCTACTGCGCTATAAGGTATGGTCAATATGTGTCATGAGAGGTCGCCGAGTATATTTTTTATAGTTACCTCTTCCTTTCACTGAAACCCATCACAATCACTAGCACGTACATTCACGTCTACATAGAATATCAAGTATAGACACCTTATTCGACACGGATGTGTTGTGGTGGCACTAGTGATATAAGTTGAACAAACTCACTGTATATTCACAGCTGGAGGCAGCTTCTATTGTATGTTATTGGTCAGACAGCATGGTCTGACATGTAAATCTATTTTGTTCATAGAAATATGTTAGATTCTACTGAATTGTTTGTTTCAGCCCTGAGGAGTCGCGAAGGCGACGAAACACGTGTCGGCTGGCTGTAATCTCCATTAAAAGAATCCAAGATTTACTCTTCTTGTGGAACTTTGGTCACTTCTGTCATTTTGCTGTTCTATAATGTGTTGTTATATTGTAACTGTACAATCATAATTACTTACCAGAGTGCTTCGGCAAACCTCGTAATTGTTAGCAGTATTTTACTCACATGAGTGGTTTAGGTTTGTCCACTCGCCGAATAGCACCTAAATAGTTTACACCACCCTGTACCACATGCGCATGAACAGGCAGTGCACCCAGTTACTGTGCAAAAACCTTCTCTTTGTCAGTGCAGTGTGGCCATGGTCGAGTAGCATGAGGATGTCGTCAG
>NW_028244932.1:0-55236 GCF_964263255.1 Lissotriton vulgaris
TATATATATTCACTGAAAAACCCATAGGTTATAGACCATATATAGTTAGGAATTCGCATTTACAAAACCTTATTTTACTCACACAAAACCATTGAAATTCCATATATAGTTAGTTGCACTAACTATATATCGCGCACCCGCAATCCACTGCTGATGATGTCACATATTACATCATTCATGACATGGTCAGTGACATCACTGATGACATCACTGATGACATCTCAAATGACATCACTGATGACATCTCAAATAACATCACTGATGACATCACTGATGACATCTCATTTGACATTACTGATCACATCACTGATGATATCATTCATGTGATAATACGATGAACCTCTTCAGACTCTAATATAACCTTAGATACAATCAGTGTAAACAGACACTCACAGACTGTCACTCATCCATGGAGTTACTCTCACACCTTGTCAGTCATGCAAAGAATCAATCACACCTCCATTTCCTCAACTATACAGTTATACAAACTTTACTTATTCAAACATATACTAACACATATTTACTCTCTTATACAATCCCTGATACAAGTTCACAATGATCCATACAGCCACTCACACATTCACTGGCTCTTATGCACAGTTATTTATATATGTCAACTCTCACATGTACTGTGTTTTACATATGTACTTACTTTGACATGTAGCACTGAGATATCCATTCACTCACCAATACACTCATGCACACAGTCAACCGCCCATACAGCTGTTTCCACATGCACTTTTGAAACCATACATCTAGTGAATCAACTGCTCACACATCTATGCACAGAGTCATACACCTCCCAGCCACCCACACACACACTCAGTCTCCCATACAAATACTTGGGCAACCAATCAATAACCCATATAGTTACTCATATAGCTACTTATCAACACATGCAACAGTTTACAGAACAACAGACATAATGATGCACAAATTAAGACAGTTTAGTCACTAACCCATGCACTCAGTGAGACACATTTATTCACTCACTCATACAGTCAGTCATGCACCTACTAAATCCTTCATCCAGACACTTATACATCCACTCATTCTTCAATATGTAAGACATATTTTAACTTTACAGAAACATACAGTCACTGGATGTTGTTATCAGTGATGTCATCAGTGATGTCATTTGAGATGTCATCAGTGATGTCATCAGTGATGTCACTGACCATGTCATGAATGATGTAATATGTGACATCATCAGCAGTGGATTGCGGGTGCGCGATATATAGTTAGTGCAACTAACTATATATGGAATTTCAATGGTTTTGTGTGAGTAAAATAAGGTTTTGTAAATGCGAATTCCTAACTATATATGGTCTATAACCTATGGTTTTTTCAGTGAATTTTCAAGGTTTTGTAAATGCTAATTCCTAACTATATATGGTCTATAACCTATGGTTTTTTCAGTGAATTTTCAAGGTTTTGTAAATGCTAATTCCTAACTATATATGGTCTATAACCTATGGTTTTTTCAGTGAATATATATATATACATACATATATCATCTGTATATCTATATAAATACAAACATAAATGCATGCATACATATACTTATATGCATACAGATGCATGTTATTTACATGAAAGTTGAAAAAACACTAATAAAAGCAAAGCTAAAAAGCCACCTCATTACAAACAGAATGGCTTTAACTTAAACGAGGGCCAGATCTATTGCATTTTCAATGCTTGTTTACTTTGGTTCCATCAAGAAGGCATTCAGATGTGTCACACATTTGCCATAAATTCTGAATGTTAGCACTCTAGTTGCACATTAGATCACTGTAGTAAAGCTACTGCTCACCAGGGACGTCTGCTGCTGGTATTCAAAGTGCATGTTTCAGTCTGCATGTCAGAATTTTTTTAATGAAATAGAAGAGGATTTGAGATGTCACTCAAAATGATCCCTAATTTTTCTTTCTGAAGCACTAATCATACTTTCTATGGCAAAATTAACCCCCTCATGTTGTTCCTTTTTAAATTGAGTGTTTTCAGACTTACCACTTCATTCCAATCAAGATGGCTTCTGGTGTGCCATACTTTTGTCATAAGTAAGACTGTTAGCGCTCTAGTTGTTCTTTAGAACACTCTGGGACATTCTGTCATTGGGCTATACTTGGGGTACATCTGGGTGATATTTGGGCTACATTTAGGCTCTTTTGTCTCTGGTGGCCATCTTGGGAGACTGTATGTCAGAATTTTTTAATGAAATTGAAGAGGCTTTGAGAAGTCACTCAAAATGTGCCCTAATTTTTCTTTCTGCAGCACTAATCATAATTCATATGGCAAAATATACCCCCTCATTTTGTTCCTTTTTAAATTAAATGTTTTAAGAGTTACCACTTTATTCCAATCAAGATGGCTTCAGGTGTGCCATACCTTTGTAATAAGTAGGACTGTTAGCGCTCTAGTTGTTCTTTAGAACACTCTGGGACATTCTGTCATTGGGCTATACTTGGGCTACATCTGGGTGATATTTGGGCTACATTTGGGCTCTTTTGTCTCTGGTGGCCATTTTGGGAGACTGCATGTCAGAATTTTTTAATGAAATAGAAGAGGATTTGAAAAGTCACTCAAAATAAGCCCTAATTTTTCTTTCTGCAGCACTAATAATACCTTCTATTGCATAATATACCCCCTCATTTTGTTCCTTTTTAAATTAAATGTTTTAAGAGTTACCACTTTATTCCCATCACGATGGCTCCAGGTGTGCTATACCTTTGTAATACGTAGGACTGTTAGCGCTCTAGTTGTTCTTTAGAACACTTTAGGAGGCTGCAGTAGAGCACAAAGGAATCAACTGACAGTCTCTGTCCTTGTTGGATGTACATGTTTTACTGAGAATGTCAGACTTCATTTTCACATGACTGAGAAAGATAATGTGAATTTACAGAAAATATGCTTTCAGTTTAGCTTATAGATCCCCTTCCAAACCACTGTGGGAAAATCATGAGATATTAGTTTTCTTTCAAACAATATTCATGATATCACAGCAGAAGGCTTTTTCACATGGTAAAATCACCTTAGAACCCACCACAATTCCTAAAACGAGTATGGTACCATCAACAAATGATTTATAATGTAACTAAAGTCCTAAAACCCTCTATTAACTACAATGCTTTTTAATGAGGTGCTATCATGTATATTGGTCCCAAGATGGCTGCCAACACTTCTTGGATGAAGTGCTGACAGCCAATCAGATCAGATGTGTGGTTAGGCTCCGCCCAGATATATATATTTTTTGAACCTAAATTACTCAAAATCCACTGGAGCACATATATTGAGACCTAGCAAAGGCACATCGGGCTAACAGTCCCTACAATTTTGCCAAGTTTCGTGCAAATCCATTCAGCCGTTCGAGCTAAAAGTGAGGCCAACCGCCCTATGGAAATTAACATGTGAAAAACGCGTTTTGGGACCCCCCTTTTTTCTCGGCCCCCCCTTGATGAAATCCCCCCAAATTGTCAGGGGGTGCTCAGAAACAAAATTTTCCATTTTCCTGAAAATTTCAGCCAATTCCGTCCACAAACGCCAAAGTTATTAGACATAGAATTTTCAAAAATCCCATAGAGAAAAAATCCTAACTATATATACCTACTGGCGACCGCCAGTAGGTTATATATATATATATATATATATATATATATATATATATATATATATATATATATATATATATATATATATATATATATATATATATATATATATATGCAAATATCTATAGTATAAAGTAGTTAATCTTAAATATATTAATATATACCTATTAATATATACTGAGAGAGCGCAAATTAAGTAAAATGTAGAGGTGCACCATATTTACAAGCACGTTGCACCAGTCTAGTTAAAGGAACATATAAGAGTGTCGAATTTATAGAGTGCATACATATAAGAGTGTTTAATTAATACAGAGTGCATATATCAGTATGAAAAGCTAATGTAGGAGTGTTTAGAGATGTTAGAATGATATTAAATTCCATGTTATGTGGCTGTTGCAGAGGAGAATGTAATGCTGCTAAACGTAGAAATGTGTAGACCTCATGGCAGTTCACTGAGAAAGAATACGTGCCTTTACAATTTCACATGATATGGATTACTGTTGTCATAATTCAAAGTATTATTGATCATAGAACTGAAAATATACGTTTTATAGAAGTGTTCCCTATAACCAGTTGTGTGTAATAAGTTAGAATACCGTTTAGGCTGAGAAATAAAGGTTCATAGTGTGCACAGGCCCGTTTCATGTAATTCTAGTAGGCCTGAAGAGATAAGGTCATTTCTTTTGATCTGCATGTGCTAGTTAGAATCAGGTCGTGTTAAGCATAAATCGTGGACCATGCTCGAAGGTTTACGACTTAGGAGATAAGCTGGAGGCCGGAATTTGGGGCCCACTTCATGGGTGTCTGTTTGCAGGTGCGAGGGGGTTCCAATCAAGAGAGTGATGAATAGAGCTCTGTTCTGGGAGACAGGCACAGGCCTGGAGGAGGGTTCAGGAATTTCCCGGGAGGTACCGTCTTGCCGGAGAAGAGCCTGAGAAGCAAGGTCAACGCTAACGACGAGCCTAGAGGAGTATCAGCATGGAAAAAGCCAGAACCGACACCACGTGAGGGGTGTACGTGAGGGGCGTCTCTGAGGGGCGTTTCTACTGTAATTGTGATTTTGTATTAGAGACAGCACCCCTGGGTGGAGTTAGAGCAGATGGCCTGAGGAACCTAAGAGAGCGGATGGGTAGGCAGATAGCGCATAACTGCGATGCACAGATTTACAACAAAGACTAAGGGAAAGTGAGTGATCTTCTTTGGAAGTCACCACGGCTGACACCTTTTTAGGTTAAGATCTTGCTAAGTAGGGATGTCACTTAGTCTAGTGTAGGGACAGTCTAATTTGGATTTTCCTTCCCTTTTGTAAATGTCGCACAAGTTACAACTTGTGTCTATTCTTGCAACCTTGATGATCTTTGAATTAGTTTTGGTGATATTCTTCTGTCGCCTAAGAGCATTTAGAGAATTCATGTTTGTACTAATGCCAGTGTATCTTTTGAACCTTATATTGAGAAGTTTGTATCTCCAGTTATCTTTGGCTTTATAATAAAACTTTTAAAACTTATTCATAGTAAGTGGTTCTTCAGAGTTGTGCAAAGTCTTAAACTGATTAACCTAGTAGTGGATTACTTTTTACTCTATGACAGGTAACAAAGGTTCAGTCGACCTGAGTTGGGATCTAGATCTATAGTGATCTGATAAGAGATCAAAAATCCCACCGTAACAGTTGGTAGCAGATGAGGATGGTTACCTTCTAGAGGAAGGTGATCTAGACTAGGTTAAGATTACCCCGAGGCCCCTAGAGATCGAGAGATGAGCAGCAGAAGAATCGCCTGCCGAAGAAGGTGCTGACGGTGCGAGAGAAAAGCAGCAGAGTCGGACGAGAGTGAGTATAATAAGGGTCATGCGTTGTCAGATTGCGGTGTTTTGTGTTGTATCTGTATTGTAATGTCATGCGGAGTTGAATGCCTGTAGTGTGATTGAGGGAGGGTTGTGAGCGCGCGCAACCTGGTGAAAATCTTAAGTTCAGAGAAGAGCTTAAGTGGTTCAGGTGTATCGAACATCCAGAGTAATTGTCGACCATTGTAAAGGGGGTCATGAGGTACCATTGATCGCCCGCAGGACCGTGATAGGGGGAATGCAAGAGTGAGTGTATGGGTAACAGACGCAGGTCGGAAGTTACTGTGTGTAAGTAACCTATCAGTCAAGGCGATTGTCTGGACGTTCACAGAAAGACATTTCGTCAGTTAAGGTGACAATTACAGTTAGACTGTGGGCGTACAGTCAAGGAAAGTGATCGCTTGGTCGGAAGTAATCATTTTTCAGGGTATGAATGGGACGCATGCATGACCGGGAGACGAGCTGAGAGAGGAGGGGAACTGCTGCGAAGGGGAGACGAATGACGTCAGATAGAGCCGCGCTGTGATAGGCCGGTTGACACGAACCGCGCTGTGATAGGCCGGTTGGTGTGAAGCCGCGCTGGGATAGGCCGGTTAGCGAGAGCCGCGCTGGGATTGGTGGATTGTCATCAGGAAGTAAACGAACGCAGGGAAATAGGGAAAAAATTGTAGATTTTGAACATGAAGTGTTTTAAATGCTTGAGAGCGATCTTTAAGAGAAAAAGGAGAGAATCTTATTACGGGGAAGAGGCCCCGCCAGAGGGTACACCAGCTCATTATATGGCTACGAATGTTGGGTTGCATACTATACTGTGGCTTGGTACTTGGAGTAAGATTACAGAAGGGAACGAGGAACTGACTGTTCCGAAATACGGAACGTTTAGATTAGAAGTGTTGCACCAGCTAAAAGTAGTTATGTCTTCATTGAGACCTTTGCCTAGACCAACACAGTTTGAGGCCCTTAATGCGTGGATTAGGGCAGCGCACGACAGGAATCAGAACAGGCGTCAAGAAAGGGTGAGACGATCAGTAAGAGCAGTACAAGATGCCAAATGTGATGCGGAAACCAATAAATGGAGGGTACAGACTATTGAAGTGGATAAGTTGTACCCAGTGAGAGAGGTTACAGGAGAAAAGGGAACCCCAGAGGAGGATGACGAGAGCGAGTCAGAGGATGACCTAATAAGTAGGTTGTTGATAGATAGACCGCCTCCGTACAATAGGGAGATGGAAGGCATCGAGCTCCCAAGGGAAGATAGGTTTGGCGTAGAGGAGAATAGACCACTCCCTATAACGGATCGGGTACCTACCAAAGGTGAGGAAACACCTCAACCTAGTCCTGTACAGAGGGTAGTCGGAAGGTTTGTGGTGCAGAAGGTGGCAGCAACAGAGTGTGTTGAGTCTCATGGATTGCCAGATGCTCTTCAAGTACCCGTTACCATAGGTCCTATAGTGTTGTTTATAACCCAGAGAAAGTGCGAGAGGAGGAACAGGTACGGCTAGACAGAGAAAGAGCTGAAATGGAAAGAAGGAACAACATGACAAATGCCTGGAGGCAATTGCCAGGACCGATAAAATGGAGCACCCCATTGAATTCAGCAGTGGATCCCATAACAGAACAGGGGGGTCAGAGAGGACCGATGGATCTGAGAGGACCACGGCCGAAATCCTTTAAGGAGTTGAGGGCTGACTTGAGGGAATGGGATGCTGCCACAGAAACACAGAGTAACAGGTCAAGAGCGGAAGCTGAATGGGGAAGTCGAGGCAATGGGACATTGTCTCACTGCGGGGCTAGCGAAAGCGGTCAGGAGTGGGACGGTAAGAGTCAGGAGAGTAGAGGAGCTACCCGTCATATCCACGGTGGAAGTAGGCAGGAGCGAGAAGGTAGAAGTACAGAGTGTGGAGGGGCGTCTCGTCTCATTCACAGTGAGGGAGACCGAAGGACGCAAGAGTACAGGGATAGCTTTAAGTGCACCCTCCATGCACCTGGAGATAACATACAGCTTTGGAATATCGGGAACATGGGGAGCCACGAGGTGTCTCACCATGCGTCAAGCGATCATGGGCAGGAGCGGGATCGCGGGAACATGGGGAGCCACGAAGGATCTTGCCATGCGTCGAGCGATCATGGACAGCAGGGGAATTGCGAAAGCATGGGGAATAATGGAGTGTCTTACCATGCACCTAGAGAAACCAGGCAGAATGGGAAATGTGGGACTATAGGGAGTAGAGAAGTGTTTCACCATACACCAAGAGAGGATAGAACTGCATGGGACCTGGAGAGATGGGAGCATGGGAGGACTCCCCATAACACGCCTGAGCCCAGACGTAGGACTCAGAGCTGTGATGGGAGAGACGTAAATGGGCTCTCTAGAGACAGCACACTGAAAGCTGTGATAAAGGCAAAAAGGCTCGATGTGACCAGTTTAAAATCTGACCTGGACGAGATAATAGATGGTGCTTTGCCTTTAGAAAGGATTGACATGTACGAGCAAGAGAGCTGCTGTTTATAGCAAAGGATATTACTCGAAAGGCAAGAGCAACTCATGAGAAATTGTCTGAACTGGCAGACAAGTATATGGTAGACTTGTCGAGAACAAAGGCATTACAGGGTAACCATAGGTTGCATTATTCAGATCAGGACCTGGATGAGAGGAGGACAACTGGATTAAAAACACACATAAGGGAACTGATCACAGGAATAAGAGTATGGAGAGATCTGGATAAATGGGAAGAAAGGTGGTCCAAGAAAGGGACTGTCAGGCGGAGCGCGATTGTGATGTCCCCGGAGGGAGGGCCACTGCGGATGGAGGCATTCCCTTTGCGAGAAATAGCGAATGGGAGTTATGTACATGTGCCCTGGAGTAGGGGAGATTTGGCTGCGTTTACCAATTCATTTCCGAAGTTAAGAGAGAATCCTGTAGAATGGTACAAACAGGTAGAGAGGTTTGTCAAGATTTCAAAAGTATTGTGGATTGATTTGAACACTTTATTCGACTTTGTGGTCCCAGGAGACTTGTGGACAGCATGCAAAGTTAGTGTTGAATGGCCCACAGCAGAACCAAAAAGAGATGCTCGTACTAATGGTCCGTCAGAAAGAGTAATGATAAAATATGAAAAGGTGATGACATGGCTGAAAGATAAGGTGCCACCGCAGGATATAGATTGGGTGAAAATAGACCGAACTAGACAGGAACCCAAGGAGACAGTCCATGAGTTTTATGAGCGATTGCTGAAAACGTTCAAACAATACAGTGGATTAGATGTAATGGATCCCAAAGACATAGGACAGTTTGTATCGAAGTTCGTTTTGGGGTTGAGACCTGATATTTGTTTGATGATTCAGCAACACTTAATTTGCTGGCAAAACAAACCATTGGATGAAATTTTGAGATACGCAAGGTATTGCAGTGATGAAATAGATTCCAAAGCAAAGAAACTTAAGGAGAAGTTGATGATGGTTAAGATGCAGTCGGCTGGAAAGGGTGGACAGCAGCAACAGGGAACAGGGACGATGGGAAGGAGATCAAATAGTCAGAATAGGGACAACGAGGAAAATCCGAGACCTAGAATAGACTTTGCTACATTGAAAAAGACGACAAAGTGTCACCAGTGTCACCAGGTGGGACATTGGAAACGCGAGTGTCCCTATAACCCTGAAAACGGAGAACTGGAAGTAGAGGAGGAGGAAGTTCAGACCGTTCCAGTCCAAGGGGTGACAGTACCAAAGGGTAATAAGGTGGCCAAAGGGGGGACTTCGGCTCCTCGAGCTCACTTCCCGCAACCACCAAAGGTTACGACAGGGCGCAAGACCTATAGACAAATGCCTCTTTTAGTAGGAGAAGAAGAGTGTTACTACGTTGATCCACTGACTGGACAGCGTGTGAGTAGAGAGGAGGACTGTACCCTCGGGGCAGTTCTAGAGGTGGACCAAAGAGGACCGTTTGTTGAGGCTGAGGTGGCGGGGTGTCCTACAACATTCTTAGTAGTTACCGGAGCTACTCGATCAACTTTGAGATCAGCCGTGGTTCCGGATCTGCCAATGTCGGGGGAAACAATTCAAGTGGTAGGAGTCGCAAATAGGAGAATGACTAACCCTTTGACGGAACCAGTGCTAGTGAGAATAGGAAACTACAGCGATGAACATCAGTTTGTAGTAGGTGATTCTAGCCCTGTGTGTCTGTTAGGAAGAGACTTATTGTGCAAACTAAATTGCACAATATACTGCACGCCTCAGGGAGTACAGGTACAGACTAACGACGATGATGCCACCTTTAAAGTTGCAAATTCAAGAGTATGCGTAGAACTGTATCCTACCCTGACGGTGGAAGAGCTCCCTTGGGACTTAAGAGATACTGTGTCATCTGAAGTATGGGATTTCACTGGAGAAGAGATAGGATTGATTAAAGGAGTAGAACCAGTGAAAATCATGATAAAACCAAATGTTGAATATCCAAGAACGCCTCAATACAAATTGACCCCGGAGACGATTACAGGAATAAAACCCGTGATCGACTCCATGATTAAGCAGGGAATATTGAAGGAAATCGTGGGTAGTCCATGCAACTCCCCGATTATGGGTTTGCAGAAACCTAGCAGGAAATTTAGAATAGTACAGGATCTCCGAAGGGTTAATAACATAGTTGTTTCATGTTGTCCAGTGGTACCGAATCCATCAGTGATATTGTTTCAGATACCATTCCAAGCTGAGTGGTTCACAGTGATAGATCTTTGCCAGGCTTTCTTTTCAATTCCATTAGATGAGGAGAGCCAGTTTCTTTTTGCATTTAAGCTGGAAAATCGTGTCCTAACATAGTGTCGTATCCCACAGGGGTATACAGAAAGCCCATCGATTTTCAACCAGCTACTGAAGAAAAATCTTGAAAGTCTAGTACTACCACAGAACTCGGTTCTAGTTCAGTACATAGACGACCTACTTGTTGCGTCAGGAACAGAAGAAGCTTGTAAGATAGACACCATCGCAATGCTGAACCATTTAGCTGAAAATGGGCATAAGGTGTCTCCGAGCAAATTGCAGTACTGTCTGACAGAAGTACAGTACTTGGGTCACCGAATTGAAAAAGGAAAGCGGAAGGTGTCACCAGACAGGATAGAGGCGATCATGAAGATGAATTCGCCTACGACACAAAGAGAGGTCAGGATGTTCCTAGGAATGGTTGGTTATTGCCGACAGTGGATAGCTAACTTTTCCCTGAAAGCAAAACCCTTACAAAAACTGACGCACAAGGAGGTGAGTGATCCGGTACCATGGGACAAGGATTGTTTGATGTCGTTCCTACAGCTGAGAGAGGACTTGTGCCGTGCTCCAGCTTTGGGAATGCCAGATTATGAAAAAACATTTTCACTTTACTGTTGCGAAAGAGAAGGTTGTGCTTTGTCAGTCCTAGCACAAATTCATGGAAATGCCCGTAGACCAGTTGCATATTTTTCGGCTACTTTAGACCCAGTAGCCGCAGCGTTGCCCGGGTGTCTCAAATCCTTTGCTGCAACGGGTGTCAGCATTGAAAGGTGTGAAAGCATTGTGATGGGACATCAATTAGTGGTGTATGTACCTCATTCTGTAGAACTGTTAATGACCAGGACCAAGACACAGCACTTGACCAATAATAGGCTCACGCGCTACGAGCAAGTTATTCTTGCTGCGGAGAACGTGACCCTTAAGAGGTGCTCTGTTTTGAATCCTGACACTTTGATGCCACTCCCTAATGATATAGAAGACGAAGAATGTGAAGATCACGATTGCCTTGATGTGACTGAACTATGCACCAAGCCAAGACCAGATATTGTGGATGAGCCGCTGACTGACCCTGATGAAATTTTCTTTGTTGATGGCTCATGTGTAAGAGACAATACTGGTCAGTTGAGAGCAGCTTATGCTGTTTGTACCATTACTGGAGTTGTGGAAGCCGCTTGCCTGGAAGGAGTACACTCCGCTCAGGTAGCCAAAATCATTGCATTAACACATGCCTGTTTAGCAGGTAGCAAAATTCGAGTCACCATTTACACAGATAGCCAATATGGTTTCGGTGTAGTTCATGACTTTGGGCAATTGTGGTCTCAGAGAGGTTACATGACTTCTTCAGGTTCGCCTATTCGAAATGGGGAGTTTGTGCGACTATTGTTAGAAGCGTTACAAGGTCCGGCAGCAATTGCCATTGTTAAATGTGCAGCACACACCAAAGGTACAGATTTTGTGTCCCAAGGAAATCGTTATGCCGACGAGGTTGCTCGCTACTGTGCGGAGCAAGGATACTCTTTCACGGAAGTGGAAGTGGGTGGGACACAGGAAAAGACAGAGTTAAACATGATGCTAGAAACAGTTGATACTTGGGATGATTTAAAAGACATGCAAGAGAACGCATCAGATTTTGAGAAAAAGACATGGGAAACTGCAGGTTGTGTAAAAAGTGAAATGGATTTGTGGATTTCAGCAGATGGAAGGGCAGTATTACCAAATGAATTAGTGAGTCCAATGGCACGACAGATACATGGTCCAGTACATTTAGGAAGAGATGCCATGCTGCGGGTATTTAGGCAGACTTGGTATAACCCAAAGTTCAGAGTTGCCGCAGAAGCAGTGTGTCAAAGGTGTGTAACATGTCAGCAATTGAACGTAGGGAAAAGGACACCAGTTACATTGAGTCACATTGGGAGGTCTGGTGGGCCTTTCAACCGAATGCAATTAGACTTTATTGAGATGCCAAAAAGCAACCGCCTCAGGTATGTTCTGGTGGTTGTATGCATATTTTCCAGATGGGTCGAGGCATACCCTACACGCAGGTGCGATACACTCACAGTAGCAAAGTTGTTGCTTAGAGAGTTAATACCACGCTTCGGGGTGCCGACCTCTTTGGAATCAGATAGAGGGACACATTTCAACAGTGAAGTTGTGAAGATGCTTTGCTCTGCATTAAATATTGATCAGAAGTTGCACTGTAGCTATCGACCAGAGGCTTCGGGGATCGTGGAGCAGATAAATGGAACTATAAAATCCCGAATGGCCAAAGTGTGTTCATCGACGTCCTTAAGCTGGCCTGATGCCCTGCCCTTGGTACTCATGAGTATGCGTAGCACACCAGACAGGAGAACAGGCCTCTCCCCACACGAGGTTCTAATGGGGAGGGCAATGAGACTTCCATCTGTTCCAACTATAGCTTTGTTGAATATCACAGATGATCTGATCCTGGATTATTGCAAGGGACTTTCTGATGTCATTCATTCTGTGTCTTTTCAGGTGCAGGCTGCTGAAATTCCATCTTCCAGAGACCTATGTCACGACCTGTGCCCTGGTGACTGGGTGCTGGTGAAGAAGCACGTCCGGAAGAACTGCCTAGACGTGCGCTGGAAGGGGCCCTACCAGATAATTCTGACAACGAATACTGCCGTGAAGTGGGGGGGCTGCCAAATTGGATTCACGCCTCCCATACTCGAAGAGTTCCAGCACCCCTGGAAGAAACAGCTCCTCTCACAGATGAAAATCCAGCTGTGGACGGCGAACCACTAGAGGGGATCAGTCAAGCTGTGGGGGTGTCGGAGGAAGCTGGGAGTGCTTCAGATCAAGCGGAAGAAAGACAAGACGACAGTGAAACTGAAGTTGCCACAGAAGGAGAAAGTTGCTGTGAATACGGCTCAGACACTGATCAAGTCAAAAGTGATCAAGAACCGAGAGTGAGGACAAGAAATAGGAGAACAAGGCGTGGAGAAGCTAGTTGGCCTGAAAGGAAGAAGAGGCTGAGCTTGAAGCCAACTCCAGAGAGAACTCTTGCTCCTATATCTGAAGACTCAAATCTGGACGAAGGTGCACAGAATCAAGAACAGGAGGGTCCAAGAAGATCAAGGAGGGTGTGAGTGCCCTGCAGAAGATACGCCACTCCTGAGTGGACCTACCTAGCAACAGATGTCCAGTGCACGGAGATCCGGGAGGGGGAGGGAAGTGACAGTGACCAGTACTGACCCAATCATAACATTGGAAGTGGTGTTGTTGGTACCTGGACTTGAGATCGAAGGGTTGCTGACACTCACTGTCCCCAATCCTCCTTATCTGAGCAGAATAAGAGAACTGGTTTTAAACAGAGTAGAATTTCCGACTTTTGGTCCAACGATACCAGCACTCGAGGAGATCATTCTTCGCTTAGAAATTTTAGAATACATGATTAGAGCCGCTGGAACACGCATGATTACAGATTGCTAAAGACTTTGTAAATAAACAGATTGAGAGATAACCTAGCGCCAAGTGGAAGAAGAAGAAATTTAGGGACTTTTCCATTTAGTGGACGGAGAAGGGCTAGGGTTGTCTGTTGCTATAATTCAAAAGACTGATCTTGCAAAAGGGATTATCAGCTTCCAGGTATGGTTCGAAAAGACCGAATAAGCAAAGAAAACACTGTTGAAGGAGCAAAGAAAAGAGACTTTGTGTTGTGGCAGAAAAATAGAACTACACTGTCTTGAGATCATGGAGGCCGGCAACCCGAACCGCAAGGCAAAATGCATAGTAGGCACACTTTTAGCGGGAGTAATTTTTCTTATAGTTTTAGTAGTTACTGTATCATATATAGTGGGACATGAAAATGAAGAGAAGGCAACAAAAGAAGCAAAAGTTGTAGTGACACCGAAACCTACTACTGCTGGTCAAAGGGGGGACAATACAGAGAAAGATAAAGCTTTGCTAGCAGCAGAAACTCGTAGGTTGCACGTAGATGAATCACAAGGAAATTTCAAATCAAATGCATATGCTAAATTACTTTATGAATACATTGATGCTATGGATGCAAAGGACTGCTATGTCTGCATGCAATTGCCAGCCTCTGTAGACGAAGGTATTAGGTACCATCATCTTCCATTGACTTATGGAATCACATGTAGTTTGTTGCTTAGTATATTTTATGGACGCGAAAGCTTTGAGTATTATTTTTCAAACTTTGACGCTGTTTTACCAGAGGTCCCGGCCTACAAGCATATGAACAAGTGGGATTATTATAAGAGTGAAGATCGATTAAGGAAATTTTTCATTCCTTGGAGAACGCTGGATACTTCATATGCCCGAAGAAATAATTTGACTTGTAAAGTGTCAGAAATTGAGAAAATGTTTATAGGGCAGGTGGATGATCGATATAGGAGGCAGAAGATCCTAAAGGCTTCGGGCCAATGGAAAACAGATTGGACCGAGGAGGAAAAGTCACACAAAAGGAAGGGTAGTAATGGTCCAATAGCTTTAGATCGAGTGCAAAGAGGGAAACTATGTATATACAGGGGTAAAACCTACTGTGAGAATGTGTTTGTGGGAGAAGTAAGTTGTGAACATGCTTTCCAAATAGAATACTATACAAAGGATTTCTTGAAGGGAATGCAGGTGATCCCGAATGTATATTTTGTCTGTGGAAGAAATGCATACGTGAAACTACCGGATAATTGGTACGGATCATGTTATTTAGCAATTGTCTTCCCCAAAATATACCATATTAAGGATCTAGAAATCATAGAGGGAGGAACTCAAGCCAGAGGGAGAAGGGATGTAAGCAACGATGAGGTAATTGGAGACGTATTTGGTGCTAAGTTCCCTCTTTTAGGGCTAATACTGAATGATGTCAAGATTAGGAGATTGGCAACAGTTGTAGATAGGTTGTCTGCCAGTACTGCTAGATCACTAATGCTGGTGGAGGGAGAGATGCAATCGATAAGGGCAATGGTTCTCCAGAACCGAATTGCTCTAGACGTTCTGTTAGCCAAAGAGGGAGGAGTCTGTAAGGCTTTGAAGGTCCAGGAATGTTGCACTTACATTCCAGACAATTCAAAACCTCTTGAAAAATATATACAGAACATCACTGAAATTCATCATGAGATTGAGGATCTGACACAGGTGAATGTGTGGGAAAAAGTGGGTCATGGAATGGGTAAAGTTGGAGGTTGGTTTGCCAATCTAGGGAAGGGTTTCATTTGGTACATACTGAAACCTATCATCATAATAGTGATTTGTGTAATCACATTGTGGGGATTGGTGCGGCTGTATCAGTGGTATAGATCAAATAGGTTGCAAAGATCCATGAGAGAGCAGGAGCAGAGGTTAGCTGCGATGCAGGATAACCAGTACAGGAGTCTGAGGGCTCTAGAGATGATGAAGCGAGGGAGCACTGCAACGAGTTCTGTTTGAATTAATTCATACCCTCAGGGATGGTGTTGTGATGGTGATGACCTTTAAAGGTCATCAAAGGGGGGAACTGAGACAGCGCAAATTAAGTAAAATGTAGAGGTGCACCATATTTACAAGCACGTTGCACCAGTCTAGTTAAAGGAACATATAAGAGTGTCGAATTTATAGAGTGCATACATATAAGAGTGTTTAATTAATACAGAGTGCATATATCAGTATGAAAAGCTAATGTAGGAGTGTTTAGAGATGTTAGAATGATATTAAATTCCATGTTATGTGGCTGTTGCAGAGGAGAATGTAATGCTGCTAAACGTAGAAATGTGTAGGCCTCATGGCAGTTCACTGAGAAAGAATACGTGCCTTTACAATTTCACATGATATGGATTACTGCTGTCATAATTCAAAGTATTATTGATCATAGAACTGAAAATATACGTTTTATAGAAGTGTTCCCTATAACCAGTTGTGTGTAATAAGTTAGAATACCGTTTAGGCTGAGAAATAAAGGTTCATAGTGTGCACAGGCCCGTTTCATGTACTTCCAGTAGGCCTGAAGAGATAAGGTCGTTTCTTTTGATTTGCATGTGCTAGTTAGAATCAGGTCGTGTTAAGCATAAATCGTGGACCATGCTCGAAGGTTTACGACTTAGGAGATAAGCTGGAGGCCGGAATTTGGGGCCCACTTCATGGGTGTCTGTTTGCAGGTGTGAGGGGGTTCCAATCAAGAGAGTGATGAATAGAGCTCTGTTCTGGGAGACAGGCACAGGCCTGGAGGAGGGTTCAGGAATTTCCTGGGGGGTACCGTCTTGCCGGAGAAGAGCCTGAGAAGCAAGGCAATGCTAACGACGAGCCCAGAGGAGTATCAGCATGGAAAAAGCCAGAACCGACACCACGTGAGGGGTGTACGTGAGGGGCGTCTCTGAGGGGCGTTGCTACTGTAATTGTGATTTTGTATTAGGGACAGCACCCCTGGGTGGAGTTAGAGCAGATGGTCTGAGGAACCTAAGAGAGCGGATGGGTAGGCAGATAGCGCATAACTGCGATGCACAGATTTACAACAAAGACTAAGGGAAAGTGAGTGATCTTCTTTGGAAGTCACCACGGCTGACACCTTTTTAGGTTAAGATCTTGCTAAGAAGGGATGTCACTTAGTCTAGTGTAGGGACAGTCTAATTTGGATTTTCCTTCCCTTTTGTAAATGTCGCACAAGTTACAACTTGTGTCTATTCTTGCAACCTTGATGATCTTTGAATTAGTTTTGGTGATATTCTTCTGTCGCCTAAGAGCATTTAGAGAATTCATGTTTGTACTAATGCCAGTGTATCTTTTGAACCTTATATTGAGAAGTTTGTATCTCCAGTTATCTTTGGCTTTATAATAAAACTTTTAAAACTTATTCGTAGTAAGTGGTTCTTCAGAGTTGTGCAAAGTCTTAAACTGATTAACCTAGTAGTGGATTGCTTTTAACTCTATGACAGGTAACAAAGGTTCAGTCGACCTGAGTTGGGATCTAGATCTATAGTGATCTGATAAGAGATCAAGAGATCAAAAGTCCCACCGTAACAATACCTTTAATATAATGTAAATTAAATAAGTCTCACTAATATTCAATGTTATATAAACACACACATATATATGTCGCTCACCATGTAGTTGAGATGCGCCCGCTCTTGCGGTGCAGCGATAGGCGGCTGCCACAGGACTCTCAAAATGGCGGCCGGCTCTTCGGTTTTGGGCCTGGTCCACTAAAATGGCCCTGGGACACCTTGGAACTCGGACGCTTGTCTGCTAGGGCTTGGGTCCCATTCTCGAAAAGCGTCCCCTCAGCCGTGAAGATTCTACAAAAGTCTTGGGGGCCTCCGACTCCCGCAGGCTTCTGGTGGGGAGCGGCTGCCATGATTGCTCGTGGAATGGCCACGACGGAGCTACGAGATGGTAGTGGTCTCATGCTGACGCCAGCTTTAGTCTGAAACATCCAGAAACACTATAGACTACCAATTCGATCAGTTCCGGTAGCGCCCCAACATGAACCGGAAGAGAAGAACTTGCCCTCCCCTCTTTGACTGATGGTTCTTGTTGCCTGTCCCCTCTGTTGTCATTTAACAGAACTTTTTGGACTGCTGAAAGGGGTTGTGTTCTGAACGCTGGTTGGTGGAGACATTTAGACTATATTCTTGACCTACGTTGTCGCGTAATGCGTTTTATGACACGCCGCGTTAGCGCACCCGGAAGTGATCCGAGGCGCGGCGCGCAGCGCGTAACGTAAGCATAACAGGTCATGTGACTTGTTAATAAAACTTTTCATTAGTTCATTTTACTTTTGTTAATTTAATGATGAAAAGCTTGGTCATATGACCTAAAAATTACGCTTTTTATTATTTTCAAACAATATTTTTTTTTCAAACATATGTTATAATATTCCAGGCTAATGTACTTTCCCGGAAAATTTACAACTGTCTTGCAAGTAAAATATATTCCTTTTTCGAGAAAAAGGGCGTTTCTTCCTTCCATGACGGAGCCGTTGAGTAAAAGAGATTCGGCCTGCTGTCTTAGTCGCCGATACGCCTGATTATCAGATTCTTATCGATCACTTTATGTTGCAGACATGAAAAACACAACTGCCCTTGACCATTTATCTTTACTGCGTTCCTACATATTATACCTTTTATCCGTCATGTAATTGGACTGCTTTATTTCACTTGCCTTTTACTGATTCGAAAACAGTCACTAAAAGTAAAAACTTTACAAATGTAAATACTACTACCGTGTTTTGTTTTAAAAACCTTTATTGTGAAAATGTCAGTATACAAATACGGGCCTATAACCACGTGGGCCGGCCACGGAGCAAACTGAAATCGTATATGATGAGGAGACATTTACACTGTAGAAGAACGTAACGAGCGGGCCATTAGGTGACAAGAACAAAGGTGTCTAACAGTTGCGGAATCGGTGGACGTACATTTTGTAATTAAAATACGACAGGGCCACTTACAATAACATTTTCTAGATATACATTTGCGGGCAAGGAGTTACGAGTCCCATTTATACCGGCGCCATTTTGGGCGAGGCCGGGCAGGTCCAACATATAGTCAAAATGTCTCCACCAACCATCGGCCAGACCAGAACCCCTTTCGGCCCTTTATGCTACAAGATGGTGTCTTCCATTCAGAAAATATTGGTGGCAGCATTTTGAAAAGAAACAGAAACAGCCGTTCTCCTAGTGAGTTTCACATTGTTACATTTAGGAAGAATGTTGAAGAGTAGTATGTGGAAAATCTGAAGCCATTTTTCTACAAACTCTCAATCAGACTTGGATGGAAAAAAAAACCTGAAGAATGTACAAACTGAAAACCAATTTTTGTCTGTATAGCACCAACAGTAACGCTTGAGTCAGCTTTGTGTCAAGCCGCCATTTTCATTCAATCAATAGCGTCCCCCTGCACACATTCAGGGACCTGGTCGTGTCTTCAGATGAAACGCATTGTAGGAAAAGAAGCAGAAAGGAAAAGGAAAAAAGTTCCGCCGGACCTCGGGAGCCGGCCGCCTATGTCATGTGCCACCTTTGGCCACACCAGGGCAATAGTGAAGCTGCAGCAGGTGCAAATAAGCTTCAGACAGTCCTACAAGCACTGCTCAGAAATCTCAACTGAGGCACTCAACATCCAGGACTTGCCATTCGGATCTTGGCGCCTTGTGCTGGTTCCGACCTATTCACACATCAGTCCACTACTGACATCACCTCATAAGCCAACGGGGCACCCCACGCCGACTTTCGGCGCAGCATTGTAGGATGGCCACACCAGTGCGGCCACTTGCTGGACACCACCTCGGTGCCATCCGGATCTCGGCGCGTTCGAGTCACTGTACCGGAAGAGTGACCGGAACTCAGCTGAACACGCCGTCTTTCGGCGCAGCATTGTAGGATGGCCACACCAGTGCGGCAATTTGCTGGACACCACCTCGGTGCCATCCGGATCTCGGCGCGTTCGAGTCACTGTACCGCAACAGTGACCGCAATTCAGCTGGACACGCCGTCTTTCGGCGCAGCATTGTAGGATGGCCACACCAGTGCGGCAATTTGCTGAACACCACCTCGGTACCATCCGGATCTCGGCCCGTTGTGCTGCCTTCGGCCTATTCGCACATCGGTCCGCTACTGACGCCGCCTCACGTGCCAACGGATTTTCTACGCTTTTTGTAGCCCTATGCCGCATAACAGGTCATGTGACTTGTTTATAAAACTTTTCATTGGTTCATTTTACTTTTGGTTTCCTAAAGATGGAAGGCTTGGTCATATGACCTAAAAATAACACTTTTCATTGGTTTAGAACATTTTTTTTTCCCAAACGATGAAAGCCCCACCTTGTTTCTGGATCATTCAGACTGAAGCTGGCGTCAGCATGAGAGCACCACCATCTCGTGGCTCCGTCGTGGTCATTCCGCGAGCAATCATGGCAGCCGCTCCCCACCGGAAGCCTGCGGGAGTCGGGGGCCCCCAAGACTTTTATACAATCTTCACGGCTGAGGGGACGCTTTTCGAGAATGGAGCCCAAGCCCTAGCAGGCAAGCGTCCGAGTTCCAAAGTGTCCCAGGGCCATTTCAGTGGACCAGGCCTAAAACCGAGGAGCTGTCCGCCATTTTAAGAGCCATGTGGCAGCCGCCTATCGCTGCACTGCAAGAGTGGGAGCAACTCAACAACATGGTGAGCGAGACGCTGTGGCCGCAAGAGCGAGCGCAACTCAGCTAGATGGCCGCCACCTGGGGAGGCCCGTTCACGCCGGCTCCCCCACGCCCCCCCCCCCCCCGGGCCGCCGCACGCCAATTTTCGGAGCAGCATTGTAGGATACCAAAACCAGTGCGGCAGTTTACTGGACATCACCTGGGTGCCTGTCGTACATGTTGTGTCAGCCATGTGACACTGGACACAGACCGCTACTGACGAGGCCTCCCCCCGCACCACCCGGGACGCCCCACGCTGTTTTTCTGTGCTGCATTGTAGGATCCCTAAACCAGTGCGGCACCCAGGCGACATCACCTGGGTGCCGTCCAGAACTCTGCACGTTGTGCTGCCTTGGGACTATCCGCACAACAGACCGCTACTGACGAGGCCTCCCCCCGCCCCACCCGGGACGCCCCACGCCAATTTTCGGAGCAGCATTGTAGGATCCCTAAACCAGTGCGGCACCCAGGCGACATCACCTGGGTGCCGTCCAGAACTCTGCACGTTGTGCTGCCTTGGGACTATTCGCACAAAAGACAGCTTCTAACCATTGTTGCTTTTTGTGTTGAGAAATGTTTAAATGTTTTTAGTTTTTGTTCCGTTCGTTAAAGTTAGTAGTTAATAAAGTTTTATAACCTTACTTTGTTGGAGTGTTATCTATTTTTTTAAAAACGGGTGAATGGGGCCTTGAATCGGGTTATTGTCATGTGTGGGCTTTGGAAGTGTGCTGCTGCAGGATCGGACATTTCAAACTCAAATGCACGTTCTTTTTCTTACCTTTCCGAAGCATGGAGCGCAATAGCAGGCAGAGAAAGGGTGATGCACGTGTTGAACACTACCTGACCTGGCAAGTTGCTGGCAGTGCCCCCCCGCCCGCTCCTGAAAGAGGGCACACACACACCGCCGCCCCGAGTACTTCACAAATCTTTAAAAGACCATGCGCTTGTTCATGAGGCTTAAATGGTTTATCACCTCTTCTAGAACCCCTGCATCGACCCTCTGACGTTTCATGGAAAAATTACCATGTAACACAATACCAAGCCCTGTCAGCTGAAACCCCAAGGAATCGTGGGGCATATTATCAAGGGGGTTTATCTCCGCTTTTTTGGCTTTAAAAGCCATGAAAGCGGAGATAAAATTATTTCCCTATTACCAAGCTGTCGCTAACACCAGTTAGTGACAGCTAAAAGGAGATAGCGACCATCTTGGGCCCCGCTTTGCATGTCAGTGATACTTATCACTAATGACATGCAAAGTGGCGTGCCAAGATGTTAGCGACTGGAAACAGTCCCTAACATCGCTACCTTCTATTACCAACTTTTGGAGATATTCGCGCTAAGCGCGAATATCTCCAAAATCTAACACCTGCCCTGAGCAGTTCTTAGCCATGTTATCCAATGGGAGGTGGATAACATGGCTAAGAGCATTAGGTCGATAATACATGAATATCGCTGACTTTTCTGCGATAATAGCAAGGTTTATCTGCGATAAAAATCGCCGATGTGCGGCGACAATTTTTGTCTCTAAACAAGTTAGAAACAAAAATTATCGCTAGTTGTTCGTAATATGCCCCCGGGTTTTTGCTTGCAGAAATCGGGAGGCGGGAGACTAGCACTGAAATCAGTAGTCACACGCCTGAATCGGGAGGATTGGCATGTCTGAATTCTCTACAGCTGGGGCCATAAACTACATCCGCAGGGTTAGGTGATAGCCTGGGACCAGCCTGGCATCTAAAATGGCTGCCGTGCACGACAAAATTGTGGCATTCGAAAAAAGGCAAGATGGCACAGCCGCTGGAAGAGATGTATCAACATATATCAGCCTCCTCAGCCACCCTCAGGAAACATAAGGGATTAGGATACGTCTCCCGCACCCCCTTATACCTAGTACTTTAATTAACGAAGCACAAAATGTCGAATTCCCGTTTCGCTACCAGTTTGCGGCCCAGTTCGCGGCCCGTGAAGCGCTTCTACCGTGAAAAATCTTTTTTTTTTTATTTTCCCCACGGGACCCTTTAATAACCCCAACAACATTCCTAGGGGGTCAAGAGGGGGATACCTTGCCCCCTTTCATTAAATTCCCCCTTAGTTTTTCACCTTTTCTTCTCTCTCGATCCTACCGAGAGACAAGATGGCGGCCGCTCCGGACTGTCACGCAGCAAAAAAAAAAAAAAGCTCACGCACAGCCGCTGGAAGAGATGTATCAACATATATCAGCCTCCTCAGCCACCCTCAGAAAACATAGGGGATTAGGATACGTCTCCCGCACCCACTTATAACTAGTAATTTAATTAACGAAGCACAAAATGGCGAATTCCCGTTTCGCTACCAGTTCGCGGCCGCGCTTCTACCGTGAAAAATCATTTTTTTTTTTTTTCCCCACGGGACCCTTTAATAACCCCAACAACATTCCTAGGGGGTCAAGAGGGGGATACCTTGCCCCCTTTCATTAAATTCCCCTTTCGTTTTCCACCTCTTCTTCTCTCTCGATCCTACCGAGAGACAAGATGGCGGCCGCTCCGGACTGTTTAGAATGTTGACAGACACCGGAGAGCCAATCAGCTTTCTGCGCGCAAAGTTCCGATAAGCGAAAAGTAAGCGGACCGGATCGCTGCCCAGAGCGCTGTTACAGATATATATCTTGGTTTGAACGTTAATTTCTCAAAAACTACTGGAGCACATATATTGAGACCTAGCAAAGGCACATCGGGCTAACAGTCCCTACAATTTTGCCAAGTTTCGTGCAAATCCATTCAGCCGTTCGAGCTAAAAGTGAGTCCAACCGCCCTATGGAAATTAACATGGGAAAAACGCGTTTTGGGACCCCCCTTTTTTCTCGGCCCCCCCTTGACGAAACCCCCCCAAATTTTCAGGGGCTGCTCAGAAACAAAATGTGCCATTTTCCTGAAAATTTCAGCCGATTCCGTCCACAAACGCCAAAGTTATTAGACATAGAATTTTCAAAAGTCCCATAGAGAAAAAATTCTAACTATATATACCTACTGGCTATCGCCAGTAGGTAATATATATATATATATATATATAATTCACTGAAAAAACCATAGGTTATAGACCATATATAGTTAGGAATTAGCATTTACAAAACCTTGAAAATTCACTGAAAAAACCATAGGTTATAGACCATATATAGTTAGGAATTCGCATTTACAAAACCTTATTTTACTCACACAAAACCATTGAAATTCCATATATAGTTAGTTGCACTAACTATATATCGCGCACCCGCAATCCACTGCTGATGATGTCACATATTACATCATTCATGACATGGTCAGTGACATCACTGATGACATCACTGATGACATCTCAAATGACATCACTGATGACATCTCAAATGACATCACTGATGACATCACTGATGACATCTCATTTGACATTACTGATCACATCACTGATGATATCATTCATGTGATAATACGATGAACCTCTTCAGACTCTAATATAACCTTAGATACAATCAGTGTAAACAGACACTCACAGACTGTCACTCATCCATGGAGTTACTCACACACCTAGTCAGTCATGCAAAGAATCAATCACACCTCCATTTCCTCAACTATACAGTTATACAAACTTTACTTTTTCAAACATATACTAACACATATTTACTCTCTTATACAATCCCTGATACAAGTTCACAATGATCCATACAGCCACTCACACATTCACTGGCTCTTATGCACAGTTATTTATATATGTCAACTCTCACATGTGCTGTGTTTTACATATGTACTTACTTTGACATGTAGCACTGAGATATCCATTCACTCACCAATACACTCATGCACACAGTCAACCGCCCATACAGCTGTTTCCACATGCACTTTTGAAACCATACATCTAGTGAATCAACTGCTCACACATCTATGCACAGAGTCATACACCTCCCAGCCACCCACACACACACTCAGTCTCCCATACAAATACTTGGGCAACCAATCAATAACCCATATAGTTACTCATATAGCTACTTATCAACACATGCAACAGTTTACAGAACAACAGACATAATGATGCACAAATTAAGACAGTTTAGTCACTAACCCATGCACTCAGTGAGACACATTTAATCACTCACTCATACAGTCAGTCATGCACCTACTAAATCCTTCATCCAGACACTTATACATCCACTCATTCTTCAATATGTAAGACATATTTTAACTTTACAGAAACATACAGTCACTGGATGTTGTCATCAGTGATGTCATCAGTGATGTCATTTGAGATGTCATCAGTGATGTCATCAGTGATGTCACTGACCATGTCATGAATGATGTAATATGTGACATCATCAGCAGTGGATTGCGGGTGCGCGATATATAGTTAGTGCAACTAACTATATATGGAATTTCAATGGTTTTGTGTGAGTAAAATAAGGTTTTGTAAATGCGAATTCCTAACTATATATGGTCTATAACCTATGGTTTTTTCAGTGAATTTTCAAGGTTTTGTAAATGCTAATTCCTAACTATATATGGTCTATAACCTATGGTTTTTTCAGTGAATTTTCAAGGTTTTGTAAATGCTAATTCCTAACTATATATGGTCTATAACCTATGGTTTTTTCAGTGAATATATATATATACATACATATATAAACATATATCATCTGTATATCTATATAAATACAAACATAAATGCATGCATACATATACTTATATGCATACAGATGCATGTTATTTACATGAAAGTTGAAAAAACACTAATAAAAGCAAAGCTAAAAAGCCACCTCATTACAAACAGAATGGCTTTAACTTAAACGAGGGCGAGATCTATTGCATTTTCAATGCTTGTTTACTTTGGTTCCATCAAGAAGGCATTCAGATGTGTCACACATTTGCCATAAATTCTGAATGTTAGCACTCTAGTTGCACATTAGATCACTGTAGTAAAGCTACTGCTCACCAGGGACGTCTGCTGCTGGTATTCAAAGTGCATGTTTCAGTCTGCATGTCAGAATTTTTTTAATGAAATAGAAGAGGATTTGAGAAGTCACTCAAAATGATCCCTAATTTTTCTTTCTGAAGCACTAATCATACTTTCTATGGCAAAATTAACCCCCTCATGTTGTTCCTTTTTAAATTGAGTGTTTTCAGACTTACCACTTCATTCCAATCAAGATGGCTTCTGGTGTGCCATACTTTTGTCATAAGTAAGACTGTTAGCGCTCTAGTTGTTCTTTAGAACACTCTGGGACATTCTGTCATTGGGCTATACTTGGGGTACATCTGGGTGATATTTGGGCTACATTTAGGCTCTTTTGTCTCCGGTGGCCATCTTGGGAGACTGTATGTCAGAATTTTTTAATGAAATTGAAGAGGGTTTGAGAAGTCACTCAAAATGTGCCCTAATTTTTCTATCTGCAGCACTAATCATAATTCATATGGCAAAATATACCCCCTCATTTTGTTCCTTTTTAAATTAAATGTTTTAAGAGTTACCACTTTATTCCAATCAAGATGGCTTCAGGTGTGCCATACCTTTGTAATAAGTAGGACTGTTAGCGCTCTAGTTGTTCTTTAGAACACTCTGGGACATTCTGTCATTGGGCTATACTTGGGCTACATCTGGGTGATATTTGGGCTACATTTGGGCTCTTTTGTCTCTGGTGGCCATTTTGGGAGACTGCATGTCAGAATTTTTTAATGAAATAGAAGAGGATTTGAAAAGTCACTCAAAATGTGCCCTAATTTTTCTTTCTGCAGCACTAATAATACCTTCTATTGCATAATATACCCCCTCATTTTGTTCCTTTTTAAATTAAATGTTTTAAGAGTTACCACTTTATTCCCATCACGATGGCTCCAGGTGTGCTATACCTTTGTAATACGTAGGACTGTTAGCGCTCTAGTTGTTCTTTAGAACACTTTAGGAGGCTGCAGTAGAGCACAAAGGAATCAACTGACAGTCTCTGTCCTTGTTGGATGTACATGTTTTACTGAGAATGTCAGACTTCATTTTCACATGACTGAGAAAGATAATGTGAATTTACAGAAAATATGCTTTCAGTTTAGCTTATAGATCCCCTTCCAAACCACTGTGGGAAAATCATGAGATATTAGTTTTCTTTCAAACAATATTCATGATATCACAGCAGAAGGTTTTTTCACATGGTAAAATCACCTTAGAACCCACCACAATTCCTAAAACGAGTATGGTACCATCAACAAATGATTTATAATGTAACTAAAGTCCTAAAACCCTCTATTAACTACAATGCTTTTTAATGAGGTGCTATCATGTATATTGGTCCCAAGATGGCTGCCAACACTTCTTGGATGAAGTGCTGACAGCCAATCAGATCAGATGTGTGGTTAGGCTCCGCCCAGATATATATCTTTTTTTGAACCTAAATTACTCAAAATCCACTGGAGCACATATATTGAGACCTAGCAAAGGCACATCGGGCTAACAGTCCCTACAATTTTGCCAAGTTTCGTGCAAATCCATTCAGCCGTTCGAGCTAAAAGTGAGGCCAACCGCCCTATGGAAATTAACATGGGAAAAACGTGTTTTGGGACCCCCATTTTTTCTCGGCCCCCCCTTGATGAAACCCCCCCAAATTGTCAGGGGCTGCTCAGAAACAAAATGTTCCATTTTCCTGAAAATGTCAGCCAATTCCGTCCACAAATGCCAAAGTTATTAGACATAGAATTTTCAAAAATCCCATAGAGAAAAAATCCTAACTATATATACCTACTGGCGACCGCCAGTAGGTAATATATATATATATATATATATATTTCTATACTGCACTTCTTTCTCCCCGAGAGGGGGAACACAAGCAATTTGCACATTACCTTTTAGCACTTCTTTGAAATGTCCACATTTAGGAACAGAGCACTATAGCACTTTAGGGGGTATTTAGTTGCCTGGATTTATTTGGATATTGTCACAATATGAATGGTGAGAGAAAAAAACGTTGATTCATTCGGATTTATCCAGTGAGAATTTTTAATATGCTTTTACTGTTATTTACAGTTTTGTGTAAAATGCATTGACATTTTTAACATATAATAGCATATAGCATGTATTTATTGTAGGGCATAGAAACGTAGCGCTACACACCATGGTTCCAGTCTTTTTACACTATCTATGATCATGTGACTGTATTCTTTGCAACCTAGGTGTGCACACTCACAAAATGTATAAAATGAAAAAATTGGCGCAGTTTAAGCTGAATGTGATCAAGGGCTGCATAGCCCGAAATGCGTCGTTGTAAGGCGTGAATTAATAAAGATTTCTTTCCTGAAACTTTGCTGCAGAGGCCTGAGTCTCCTTCTTCGCCAGGTGCTAGCTGGAAGTGGTCGGAGTAATCTGTGGATATAAACACGTTTTGGGACCCCCCTTTTATCTCGGCCCCCGCTTCACAAATCCCCCCCAAACTTTCAAGTAAGGACCGGAGCTCCGCGAGGCAAATTTGAGGAAATTTTCAGGCAGATTCGTCAACCAGCGCCAAAGTTATTCACAATAGAATTTTGAGATTTTGCATTGAAAAAAATCCTAACTATAACTACCTACTGGCAACCGCCAGTAGGTAATATATATATATATATATATATATATATATTCAATGAAAAAACCATAGGTTATAGACCATATATAGTTAGGAATTCGCATTTACAAAACCTTATTTTACTCGCACAAAACCATTGAAATTCCATATATAGTTAGTTGCACTAACTATATATCGCGCACCCGCAATCCACTGCTGATGATGTCACATATTACATCATTCATGACATGGTCAGTGACATCACTGATGACATCACTGATGACATCTCAAATGACATCACTGATGACATCTCAAATGACATCACTGATGACATCACTGATGACATCTCAAATGACATCACTGATGACATCTCAAATGACATCACTGATGACATCTCATTTGACATTACTGATCACATCACTGATGATATCATTCATGTGATAATACAATGAACCTCTTCAGACTCTAATATAACCTTAGATACAATCAGTGTAAACAGACACTCACAGACTGTCACTCATCCATGGAGTTACTCACACACCTAGTCAGTCATGCAAAGAATCAATCACACCTCCATTTCCTCAACTATACAGTTATACAAACTTTACTTATTCAAACATATACTAACACATATTTATTCTCTTATACAATCCCTGATACAAGTTCACAATGATCCATACAGCCACTCACACATTCACTGGCTCTTATGCACAGTTATTTATATATGTCAACTCTCACATGTACTGTGTTTTACATATATACTTACTTTGACATGTAGCACTGAGATATCCATTCACTCACCAATACACTCATGCACACAGTCAACCGCCCATACAGCTGTTTCCACATGCACTTTTGAACCCATACATCTAGTGAATCCACTGCTCACACATCTATGCACAGAGTCACACACCCCCTAGACACCCGCACACACACACTCGCTCTCCCATACAAATACTTGGGCAACCAATCAATAACCCATATAGTTACTCATATAGGTACAGAATAACACATGCATCATCTTATACAACAACAGACATACTGATGCACACATTCAGACAGTTTAGTCACTAACCAATGCACTCAGTGAGACACATTTAATCACTCTCTCATACAGTCAGTCATGCACCTACTAAATCCTTTATCCAGACACTTATACATCCACTCATTCTTCAATATGTAAGACATATTTTAACTTTACAGAAACATACAGTCACTGGATAATGTCATCAGTGATGTCATCAGTGATGTCACTGACCATGTCATGAATGATGTAATATGTGACATCATCAGCAGTGGATTGCGGGTGCGCGATATATAGTTAGTGCAACTAACTATATATGGAATTTCAATGGTTTTGTGCGAGTAAAATAAGGTTTTGTAAATGCGAATTCCTAACTATATATGGTCTATAACCTATGGTTTTTTCATTGAATTTCAATGGTTTTTTAAATGCAAATTTCTAACTATATATGGTCTATAACCTATGGTTTTTTCAGTGAATTTCATTGGTTTTTTAAAAGCTAACATCTGTAGCTGTAAAATGTATTATTCTTTAAATCCCAAAATATATATAGATATTTATTGATAATTTTTTTTAAATATTTTTTTATTCGCTTCTATTTCGCGAACCGGGAAGCTTTCCGTTAGCTCATCTTGATGCCGCGATCTAGTCCGCGAACCGGTCAACGTTACGTTAGAGGAACAGTGACGCGTCGCGGAAGCGCGACATATCACGTTATCGCGTAATGCGTCTAATGACGCGTCGCGTTAGCGCTCCCGGAAGTGCTCCGGACCGCGGTCCAGAAGCGATCTGGGACGCGGCGCGCGCCGCGTAACGTAAGCGGAACAGGTCATGTGACTTGTTTATCAAACTTCTCATTGGTTCATTTCACTTTTGGTTTCCAAATGATGTATGACTAGGTCATGTGACCTAAAAATAACACTTTTCATTGGCTCAGAACTTTTGTTTTCCCCAAATCATGTAAACCCCTCCTTATTTCCTCACTCTGACTTTCATCTTGGTGAGAGAAAGACCATTTATCTGAAGATCCACAATGGCTTCCATTCTTGCTGCAGCTGGTGGACCCCCACCACCACCTCCACCTCCTCATAAGAAGAGAGGACCACCTAGTCAAATTCTGACTAACAGAGAGGAGGAAGATGAGGAAGAAGAAGAAGAGGAGAGAGAGGGACAACAATTTGTTGATGAGTTGCCCCGGGTTTCTAAACGAAAATCCAGTTTTATCTGGCAGTTTTTCACCATCCCTCCTGGAACAAAGAAAGTGAATGCAAAATATGCCACCTGCCTCATCTGTGATCACACATTGTCGAGAGGCACAGAAAAGAAGTACAGTATGGGGAACTATACAATGCATCGTCACATGAGCAGGTGGCATCCCTTGAACTACAGCCGGGCTGAGTTAAGGGATCTTGTAGACAATCCGACGGCAACTCCTGTGGCAAGATCTACATCCACATTGTCTTTGACGGGAAGAGAGGCACAAGAGACTGTGCCAAACATCCAACCTAACTTCCAGCACATAAAGTTATCTTGTGTTCACTGTGGTGAAATGCTGTCATATGGCAACATGAGTGTCAACCTCATGAACATTGCATATGAAAATCATAAATGCCCTAATGCACCCAAAAAGTAATTTTCTTTTTTTTGCTCCAGTTGAGCCGTTTTGAAAGCCTGTTTTTTGTTGTCTCCCCTCCATAAAAAAAACAAAAAAAACATAAAACAGTTCTAAAAATACAAAAAAATCAAAAAATGTTCAAAAAATAAAAAAAAAATATAAAACACCAAAAACAAAAAAAAACAGTTCTTTTCAGAACTACCTCCCCTTTCAAACAAAATTGCTAGAATGTTTATCACTCTGGCAAGCTCTATTTCTTTTGGTTCGCTTCAAGTTCGCTGACCGGTTCGCGAACTTTAAGCGAACTAAAAAAATATTTTTTTAAAAAAAAGAAGAGTTAGTATAAGGGAAGTAATCAGGGAATAATGTAAAAAGAAAGACAGCTAGAGAGAGTAAATGAGAGATAGTGTCAATGACATCATCAGCAGTGCATTGCGGGTAAAAAGAGTGGAAAACATTTACCTTATAATTCTTGTTACCTTTTTTAAATATTTTTCCATACTTTCAATCTGTAAAACAAAGAACAAACATTTCAAAAAATATTAAAACATGTATTTAAAAATTAGAAAAGACAAGGGAAAAGGTTCAAAAACAAACAGTTTTTCAACAACTTTGACATTTACAGAAGTCTCTGCTTCTCTACGTTCACTACACAATCCTAAAGATATATATTCGAAAGAAACTGTATCTTGATGTTGCTGAACTGAGGCCTATTTTGGAACATGATGTTTTTCTTGCACTGCTAATGTCTCACAATAGTGATGCAATAGCAGCGCAAAAAAGATGTAAAGCCATAAAAAAATTGTGTCTAACATTGTAAATGATTGTTTTAGGATGCAAATAAGATGTGTGCTTTCAAGAGCTTTCTTTGAGGTGAGGCCTCTTTTTTTTATAAAAAAAAAAACACTACCCAGAAGTACAGCACTCTAAGCATTAAAATTGATATTTACAGAACTCAGCTTACCCATATGTACCACACATTTCTAAATGTATATCATAAGGACAAAAAGCATAACATTAATTATACATGTTAAATGGTTTATTTTTGCTGTTCTCAGAATGTATCAAATTTCACTTAAATCAGTGACTTGAAGGTATTCATCATGTAACAGCGGGGAAAAAAAAACACAATCAAAATGACTGTGTTTAAAAAACCCATACAACCTAAGAAATCTGATTTCAAAACTTCTTAAAATTAACTTACTTTCAATGACGTCGAAGGATCTCCTATAAACAGCATCCACTCTGTTGTGCTTTAAATATTTTCAGCCCGCCACTTTCTGAAAGAAAACCTCCATCGATACGTGAAATATGTTACATAGAAAAAAAACTTCTCTCATTATATCACATGTTTCCACTAGGCCAAATCATGTTGCCGCGATTCGCAAATCTTGTAATTCTTCCAATCAAATCCCGACATTTTCTATTTTCGCAACTTTCAAAAATAAAATATTTGAGATTATTTTCACAATCCTGGACTACTAATATCTTACTCTTCTTTGTCACTCATGTTCTCCTTTTCCTATGACACTGATACTGCTTACTATGAAGCAGACTTACTTGCATCAGGTTTATATAGTTGAATTTTTAATCGAGACAGCATTGCAGACTTACATTCCCTCTACTTAAAATTTTGGTTTTAAAAACACCAGGTAAGAATTTTTAAGGTCAAACGGCAATTTTTTTTTGAACGTTACAACAGAATCATTACAGAATGACCAGCCGTTTCCAGACTTTAAGTAAGCTGTATAATGTCCTGATGTAGTTGATGAACCATCGTGATAGATAATTGCTACAGTAACAAAAGTCCTCCCTGATATTGACAGCTGAGAAGCCACAAAATTTTTTATTAAAGTTGACAATTTTGTTCCATCAGGCCTACATCGTTGCATCATTAAAATGACATACTGGCCATATCTACGTATAAATAATGTTGACATCATATCACATTTACATTGACTACACTCCATGTTGTGATCCGCTGCATTTACTAGCTTATTAAAGGAGACTGATTTACTGTCTGGCAAAGTTAAATATATAAATCTTTCTGAGTCTACACTAGTAGTACTTGATACCATACAGTTCTCGCAGTCATGCTGCCATTGATAAGAAAGCCCAAACAGGTGATCTACATCTACACCCTCAACTTGCAATATATCAAGCATATACATTAAAAACTCCTGACAATCTTGCTGATTATTTTCAGAGAAGTCTGTTTGACCTGAACATTCATCTAACAGATAACGAACTTCAGACACACTTTCTACTTTTGTTCGATCAGTGCTACATTTCTCGAAAACAGAATTCAACAAACAGCATAAAATTTGTTCAGAATTCAACAGAATCTGTTCTTTTAAACTCTCTAGTGAAAAGAGAACATTAACCACTACATTTGCATAGCAGTTGACACCAGAACTGTTTTCAAATTGAAAACCGACAACATCTTCAACAGAATCCACTTTATTTCTGCTAACAACTTTCGGTTCATTGACTTTTAGTCTTTTTGCAACAACTTCCCTACTATTACTACTATTTCTACGTTTCCGGCCTACCACACGTTTCTCAAACAAAGGATATTGAGGCAAATGTGGCGCATACTCTCTTCTTAACCTATTGTATTCCTTAACACAATCTAGATCCGCACAAATGTTTGTGACATCACAGTCAATCAAGTACAATCCCGATAAAGTTCTAACTCGCGACAATGCCACATATGCCATACCCTCCTTGAACACTGAACTGCCAATATTCACCAATGCACAGTCTACACTTAAACCTTGCGATTTATGGATTGTCACCGCATATGCCAAGCAAACAGGAAACTGTTTACGGCGAACATATAAGTCTTTAACAAGCAAAAACCTAGCAGAACAACGAGCAATTTTCTGTACTTCCTCAATACCATCAAATTTAATTCTTAAAAATTCTATTCCATCTCTATTTCTGTATTTCTCAAAATCAACAACATTACCCATTGATCCATTTACCAGACCTCTTTCTACATGTAAATTCCGTCTCAAAATGATTCGGCAATTTAAACACACATTCAGAGTCTTTTCAAAACCCGCTGTCTTAGATATAGTCTTCTCTAATGAATCCAATTTTGATTTCAAATTATCTGACAAAATAATTGTTGATCCCATATGCTCTAATTTGTCGATAGCTTCAAGTTTCACAATCTCTTGCTTTTCTAAATTCAACATTTTGTTGTTGAAGATGGCACATTCTGCAAGAGTTGGCATGAGACATATCCCGGATTTCTTCTCAGTAATTTTCTGAAAAATATTCTCAGGCACAATCTCTTGTTTGGGATACAAATTTGACAGTAACCGTGCATTTAAAGCTTCTTTCCCATACTCGGTCACTTTTCCAATTCTAATATCTTGTAGAATATTCTTGTAATCTTCATCCTTTGCCTGACGCATATTTTGATGCAGTTCTGCATAATTGAAGTTTAACCATATATTGACGTTGCCAATGCTCCCTAGGCACTTCCTGGTATCTTCATGCGTGAGTATTTTGAACACAGGTTGACCTTTTACTGGTGTCAGCTGTAGAAGATCTCCGAAAACAATAATGTGTTTCCCACCAAATAAGACATCATATTCAGTTTTAAGTACTTCTTGCATTCTCAAATGCACAAAGGCAAGCATGACATTGGAAACCATGCTTACTTCGTCAATGATAAGTAGTTTCATTTTCCTCAAAACTCTTGAAACTTCACAGCAAGCATCTCCAGATAACTTGTTGTATTGTAATTTGTTGTCATGCTCCACCGGCAGCATCAATAGACGATGCAAAGTAATACCTTTAATATTATGTGCTGCCAGTCCAGTAGGAGCGGTGACAACACAAGACAGCGATGACTCAGTCCTTTCCTGCAAATAACAAGAGATTGCTTTAATGAGGAAACTTTTTCCAGTTCCCGCTTCTCCACTCACGTACAGTCGGACAGGCTTCAACGACGTACACGAGCACTCTTTCTTCTCATGACTTAATCCGTGCTCAATTTCCTTGGTAACTTCATCATATATTTTCCTCTGCTCAACGTTGAGTTGTTTTTCCAAGTCTTGTAAGTTAACTGAATCCTCCTGAGCATGTGCCATGGCTCTTTCTACTTCATTCATAGCAGTGGCAGCTTCATTTTCGATAATAGGTCCTCCAAGTGGATCTTGACTCAATGAAACAGAACTCTGACTGTCCTGAGAACTGTCTCTGGCAATCTCAGCTGCAATCGTTGCTTCCTGCTCAATTTCCAAAGTTAGCATTTCTTGATATTTAGAAAAAGCAGGACATTCTATGGACTCCTTGGCTGCATTGAAAGAGTCTTCGTAACAGAGGAAATCTCCAAGCAGTTCCTCTTCTGCACGCCAAGGCTTGAAAAGTTGCAAAAGTGCTAAATAGAAAAACTCCTTTTTTTCTGGAGATTCGCCACTTAATTTTCGATGGTTTACTAATTGGCATTTTCTTTGCTTGACCAGGCATCCCTCACTTCCAATTACAGCATACACTCCTTTCTCAATATCTTCTTTGATGTTCCTCTTGAATATATAATTTTGGAGAACCTCATATAGACAAACATTCTCAAGGTGACTGCTTCGATTTGGATAATATGTATCCAACATGTTGGTCTTCAAAATGTCGGTACTGTTTGGTTCCTTTTCTGCCAAATACTCAATTTCCCGAACAGGTTTTAGAACTCGATTTCGCGTTGCAGCAAGACCAAGACTCGCCCAAACGAGACTCCTGGATTTGGCATAGAGACTTGCTGAAGACAATCGATCAGAACATTCGTAAGCTCCGATTTCTCGATGCGACAACATCTTCAGACTGAAACTGTACAACTTCTTGCTGAGGCTCTTTTCATGGGAAATGTCCTCCCACATATCCTTCAGTTCAGTCTTTTCTTTTTTGGTGATGTAAGATGTCACATACCGAGCCACAGCCATACAATTGTCAGCCACAAACTGTATATCCATGTTGGCATTCCACATGGACAAAATCACTGGGTTGTAGTCATTGATGTACTTGGACTCTTCGTTCCTTTTCAAATTGTATGTATTCTTGGGTGATTTCCTCGTCACATTATGTCGCAGCGAAGACATCAAACTGTTCACTCTTCCTTTAGAAATCACCGGTCGTGGAAAGTTGAAACGACATTTGGTGTAGAACTTGTCCTTGTTTCTGAATTTACGACGACAGTACTTTCCACAACGATGGCTTTGGAAACGTAGAACTTGTTCTCTTAGACTTTTCTTCTCCGTTGCGTTTGGAACAGCACACGTAGAATACTGTTCGATGAAATTCATCACTAAGTCATCCGGATCTGTTCCAAATTTAGGTGCATCCTTGATCCACAGCAACATATGTATATGAGGGGCACCTCTTGCTTGGTACTCCTTTCTCCAGAAGAAATCCAACACCTCTCCAAGAGGTGGATTCTTTTTATTTGTGATGAAAGACATCATAGCTTCAAATCTATGATTGAAGTACCTGCATACATTCACAGGATCCAAAGAACACAGTTCTCCAGGTGTCTTGAATTCAATATTTTCAATATTTCCATTTGCCTCTCGTAGAAATTCAAGTAAGTCATCCCAGCCATACTCGGCACAGCTCAGAGTGAGGAACCATGTCGGAGTTCCTAAGTTCCTCAGCATACATTTTAAGTCACCATGACGACGGTACCAGTACTCATTAGTACCACGCTGACACGCCATGAGATTAATTAAGTGAGAATCCAAAATACTGTCTTGGACATTGACTTTATGCATAAAGTCACTTGCCGAGATGTTTCGCATCTGTATACCACTTTTTAAGATGTGGTTCATTGCATATGACAGTCCAGACAGATCGCTTTCAAACAGGAGATGAAACAAATAGGGAATGCATTGCCGAAACCTAGGATCTTCTGCATACAATCGTAAAGTCCGGTATTCAGACGCAGGAATTTCACGAGGTCGCTCATCATATCTTCCTCCTTGACCTATGGGAAATAGCTGTGGGAAACACCGAGCTTCCAAACTTTCCTCCCAAACACTAATGGGACTCCCTTTGGCTTGTTTCATTTGAAACAACTCAATAGCATTCCCCATGACTTCCTTGGAATGCAAAGGATGAACACTATAATGTTCATATATTTCTTCACTTTTAGAGGCCTCTAGTTTCTCAATTTGGCCAGCACACAAATCGCTATCCTCTTCATCACTTACTTCCTCTTCTGCAACATATACATTCTTATAGTACTTATTATTTTTCTTCAAATACACTGTTGCCTTTTTGACTTTCCTAACATCCACTAAATCTTGCCATATTTTCTTATTCTTTGTCGGAACCCCATTAACCAAGATAACCAGAGGTTCCTCTTCCACTTTTTCTATTCCAATTGTGTTAATGTTTTTGTTCAAATCTAGAGGCAAATAAACAACTCTTCCCTTTAATCCTCTCTGTAAATCTGCTGGAGGCAACTTCCCTGTCTTTGGCTCCATTCTTACAATAGCCTGAAAGGGATGGATACTTTGAATCAAAATAGATTCATAAGTATTTAAATCCTTCAATTCAGAAGGAATCTCAACCAATTCCAGATTATTATGAACTGCCCTAGCAGGCATCTGGTTTTGGTTTAATTTATTACAACAATAAGTACACACACGTTGATCCGATCCCAAATCAAAATAATTTTCTACCATCAAGTATGTGGCTAAATCCTTCCATTCACTATTATTTTCCCTTTCACTTTTTGCATATAAATCCACTACCTTAGTCTGATTCTTATAATAAGTGCGTCGACAACATACACAAGTGAAATTAGGCCTCTCACTTGATTTCATCTGAAACGTGGCAATTTCCTTCTGAAAATTATCTGTACTGGAAACCTGTACATTATCTTCCACATTACCCTCTACTTCAGGGTCAATTTGAACATTCTCATCTTTACTACCAAAGTAACAAAACTCAATTTCTTCACAAATATTTTTCACATCTATTTCAGAACCATGCAAAAGAGCAGCACATAACTGTTTAAGCATAATTGCTGGACTCTTAGCATAATACAACATTCTCACTAATTTTCTCACTTTATTATGATGCACTGCTAGCATCCTGAAATGATGAAAAACACTCTGGCATACTCTCCTGGAAAGACAAGCCAGTGAATGACCACGCAAACCTGTCATTTGTCTCACTCTGCAAGGATCTAAATCTTGCAACAACTTCATTTTCTGCTTCAAACTTTTCTTATTAAATGTCCGTATAAAATCACAAAGCAAATTGATGGAAACCTGTCGCACACTGCAAATAGAACTACACTTCCAAATGTACACAGGACCCTTAGGACGTCTTCCTAAAACCTCATCACTTAGCGCCTCTTCTGTCTCTGTTGTCACAAGTTGTTCTTTTTCAACTGGACAACCATCCTTCACTTCATAAGCTCGACCATTGATGTCAACTGCATGCACCAAATCATTATCCTGAAAATAAGTCTCTTCATTAAAAAATGCCTCAGAACTTGAACTATGCATCCATTCTCCAGAAAAAACTTCACAAAAGTTAGTACGATTTACTACTCTCTTCCATCTACTTTTTGTTTTGAAATCAGAAATTACCTTGCTTAGTTTCCTAATTCTATTGATTACCAAAATAAACAACTTTCGCTTGATTTCAAAAGCATGATCAATAATTTTCTCTACATTTTTCTTCTTCCTATAAAATGCCGCTTTCTGTTGGCCTTTCTTTTTAATATTTTTCAATAAATTAACTAATATCCTATTACGGAACATTCGTTGTCGAATGTCCCTAAACTGTTGTTTCCTTCTACTATCATGCACAGAGTTATCTCTTCCTCTACCAGTAACATTTGTGATGTGTCTCTCCTTTCCATTTAAATTACGTTTTTTTTTGTGAACAGACACATTTTTTTGTGCAAAATTATTTTTACTACAAATATTTCTTAAGAATGATTTCGTGCTCTTACCCGGCCCTTTCTTGGTGTTTTGACAAGTATTTGGGGAAGAGGACTGCTGCAATAAAACATCATCCTGCTGTCTTTGACGTTTTCTAGCCTTTCGTATTCGACTTCTGGAAGGCATTTTCCAAACTATGAAAGAATCTGCAGTTGAATCTGTGAAAAAATATAATATAAAATGTTATTAACCACTATTACCAAACAGTAAATAAATAACAGTCATCTAAAACTTAATGCCGTACTAATTATTTAACATAGCAAATATTTTCCACCAGCACTGCAAATGCTCTTAGCCATGTTATCCACTTCCTAAAAATAACATCAAAGACACTAAAATGCCTTCTAAATATGAACCCAAACAACCTATGAAGCAATGTGGAAAAAACTGCCGCAATGCATGAATATAGCAGAAAAATCAGCGACATTCATGCATTTTCCAGCAAATGCTCTTAGCCATGTTATCCACTTCCTATTAAATAACATGGCTAAGAACTGCTCAGGGCACCATGAGGAACGCTTTCCATTTAAAAAGGGAAAAATAACATCAAAGACACTAAAATGCCTCCTAAATATGAACCCAAACAACCTATGAAGCAATGTGAAAAAAAACGGCCACAATGCATGAATATAGCAAAAAAATCAGCGATATTCATGCATTTTCCAGCAAATGCTCTTAGCCATGTTATCCACTTCCTATTAAATAACATGGCTAAGAACGGCTCAGGGCCCCATGAGGAACGCTTTCCATTTAAAAAGGGAAAAATAACATCAAAGACACTAAAATGCCTTCTAAATATGAACCCAAACAACCTATGAAGCAATGTGAAAAAAAACGGCCACAATGCAAGAATATAGCAGAAAAATCAGCGATATTCATGCATTTTCCAGCAAATGCTATTAGCCATGTTATCCACTTCCTATTAAATAACATGGCTAAGAACTACTCAGGGCCCCATGAGGAACGCTTTCCATTTAAAAAGGGAAAAATAACTTCAAAGACACTAAAATGCCTTCTAAATATGACCCCAAACAACCTATGAAGCTCTAACAGTACATATCCTGAAATTTAATTCATTTCAAAATTCGTTTTTAAACACAGCATATAAATCAATTGTATACCTGCATTCATGAAGAAATAACTAAAAATATCCTTGAGACACATGAAAGTGTTTTCTGGAATGCCCTAGCACCATTTTTGGGACACTATTAACATGGCTAGGTAACTCCCATAATCAAAATCTAAATTTGCGAAGCACAAGTGGGAGCGTATTTACAAGACACTTGTCCCATGAGGAACACTTTACATTTTAAAAGGCGAACACAACATCTTAGACACTCAAATACCTTATAAATATGGCCCAAAACAACCTATAAAGCTCTAGCAGTACATATCCAGAAATGTAATTGATTTCTTAAATCGTTTTTAAAAGCAACATATCTGTTTCAGCTTACATAACAGACCATGAAATGGCCTCCATGTATTACAATATCTTGTGTTACTGCATGCCAGAATGTTACACCAAATATGCAATTATAATTTCTCTATGAAACTAATTCTATTAGTATATCACTAGAGACAAAACCACATTTTAAAAACACAGCTTTCTTCATCATTTTCTCCTTAAATCATACTATTCTCTATCTAAATTAAATAAATCTTTTCTCACCTTAGCAAATATTTTTTGAGTTTTGAAAACAGTCTCAGAAATACACCAAATTGTCTTCAGCAGAAGAAAAAGGATGCACTCCAAAGGCTGCAGCTATTGAAAGCACAGAAATACAGATATTCTTTTCACATATCTCTCATATTAGCCAATCATACCTCTTCCCTCACTTTTTTCAAATCAAAACCCTTCCCCCCTCTGCCCTGTCTGCCTTGTTTCCATAGCAACCGCCTCCTGGAAGACCTCTCATGTTTCCAAATTCACAAAACAATGTTTCAATTGAACTCTGAACTCTCAGTGCACCTGCGTATCCAGTGCAATCTTTCATTAATTGTTTCTTCCTTGACCATTCAAATTACATCTTTCAAAGAACACATCCATGCACCCTAACTTTCTGTTTTCAGAAATGGAAATGCACCAATCACTGCTAATGAATCATTAGCATAGTAAAACCACAGTTTTTTTTCTTTAGAAACTCCTACTGTTTCAACTGCCCTTTCATTACCACACTTCATCTGACTGCAGAACAACCTTCTTCCACCATGTTTAACGTCTGGATTGTTGGACATAGTTACATCCACTGGGCTCAAAGGTATGCTGAGAGCAGAAATTTACACAACCTCAATTTACAAGATGTGGAAATTAACTGGTTGGGCCAAAGAGGATTAAAATGTCACCAATTGATTCCATTGGTGAAAACCTTTATGCATTTGCCAAAACCTGACCTGTTAATAGTGCACTGTGGAGGTAATGATTTGGGCACTTTGACAGGGGTAGGTCTGGAAATGCTTTTAAAGGACACCTTGGAGCAATTAATGGCACTTTTTCCTCAAACTGCCTTGGTATATTCCAATATATGCCAAAGACAGAAATGGAGGTGGTCCAACCAATTTTGTCCACAAATTGAGAAAGCGAGGAAGCATGTAAACAAATCTGTTTCAGCTTACATGAGAGACCATGGAATGGGCTCTCTGTACAACAACAACTTGCGTTACTACATGCAAGATATCTACAGAGGAGATGGAGTTCACTTCTCAGATGAGGGCAACAGAATTTTCATTCTGAATTTAAGACTGTGCATTGGTACCTACTTATAAGTACCTAAATGTACCATAAACCCAAAAGCTCTTCTCAGAGCTACCCTACATCTGATCACTCACAATTATTATTTTTCTCTAACTTTTTTCACTAATTTTCCACAAAATTCGCTCCCCGGAGCGCTACCCGGTTCGCTAACCGAAAGCTAACCTCGCGGAATTTTTAAAAAAAAATTTTTTTTTCCCGCACATATAAGCCTCCTCAGCCACGCTCAGAAAACCTAGGGGGTCAAGATAAGTCTACCATGACCCCTTCTACCCATTCTAAACATTATTTGCCCTCCATCTTGTATCTTAATGCGAACGAAACACAAAATGGTGGACTCCCGTGACGCTTAAGGTTCGCTAACCGGGCAGCTTCCCGGAAAGCGGTCCTAAAAAAAGGCGGGAAAGTAATTTACAGAAAAACGACTAGAGACACTCTCACCAAATATAGATTAGCTCATACTACATAACAATCCCTTCCATTCTCACAAATTTCATTGAAATTCCATTTAGCCATTTAGCCTGTAGACCTCTCCAAGTACCGTGAGGTAAATTACTTCACAAAACACATCTGAATTGTTGGAATTGACAACCAATGAAAATGTTACTTTCATTTTCTACTTTTATTACCTGACATTTGATTGGTTATATACCTGTATATATATAAAGGGAGAGAAGGAAACACAGCCATTTTGACTACTACTTCTTGTTGTACCTCCTATTTCAAAAGCTTCAAAAAACTTCAACTTCTTTGTGAAGGTAAGTTATAATTTAATATATTGTGCACTATGACTTAATATAGTAGACTTTTTCTGCTAGATATACACTATCCCTCTGTAGTAGTAATGTATTTAGATAGACTTCTCTGTTATAGTTATCAATGGAGTAAGGCTTGTCTTGGTTAAATCACATACACTTTTTTATAGTCCTATTTCCACTCTCATACTATACACTGCCAAAAGATAAATTCACTGATAAAAACTGCCTATCTAAAATTAATCCCAACAGTGCCCTATCTCTACTAATATATATTTTCTTATTCAAAATTTCAGGCAAAATGGAAGGCGAACAACAAGTTTCATTTTCGATTGAACTGAAGGAGAACAGCCAAGACAAACTTGATGACTTTATGGATGACAGTAGAGACCACGAACTTCTACAATGTGTTGAAGCAGTAGACAACTTGCTTCAAAATGAAAAACAATTACACCCTATAATAAATTATGACATTTCTGACAATGAAATGTTAGAAAATTTAATAAAGTATGAAACACAATCATAATAAAAAAAATAAATAAACAAAGAAAACAAAAAAAAACAAGAAAAACAACAAACAATTAACATACAGTATTAGAAAAGTCTTTCATTCTTTTATCCATAAAGTTCGCTGCCCAGAAAGCTATCCGGTTCGCGAACTTGGCGCTTACCACGCAAAAAAAAATTTTTTTTTTTTGGACCCTCTAGGCCCTTTTAAAACCTCCACATAAAACCTAGGGGGTCAACGAGGATCTACTATGCCCCCTTATGGTAATTTCCCCCTTTGTTTTGGCCTCCTCTTGTCTCTCGATCCTACCGAGAGACAAGATGGCGGCCGCTCTGGACTGTTTAGAATGTTGACAGACACCGGAGGGCCAATCAGCTTCTCATCGCAAAGTTCCGTTACGCGAAAGGTTCGCTAACCGGATAGCTGCCCGGAGCGCTGTTACAGATATATATCTTGATTTAAACGTTAATTTCTCAAAATCCATTGAAGCACATATATTGAGACCTAGCAAAGGCACATCGGGCTAACAGTCCCTACAATTTTGCCAAGTTTCGTGAAAATCCATTCAGCCGTTCGGGCTAAAAGTGAGTCCAACCGCCCTATGGAAAATAACATGGGAAAAACGCGTTTTGGGACCCCCCTTTTTTCTCGGCCCCCCCTTGACGAACCCCCCCCAAATTTCCAGGAGCTGCTCGGAAACAAAATGTGCCATTTTCCTGAAAATTTCAGCCAATTCCGTCCACAAACGCCAAAGTTATTAGGCATAGAATTTTCAAAAGTCCCATAGAGAAAAAATCCTAACTATATATACCTACTGGCGACCGCCAGTAGGTAATATATATATATATATATATATATATATTTATATATATTTATATATATATTCACTGAAAAACCCATAGGTTTCACACCAGTTATAGTTAGCTGGAAATTTTACTGACATAAAACCATTGAAATTCCCACGTTATAGTTAGTTGGACTCACTATAACTTGCGCGCCTGCAATGCACTGCTGATGACGTCACATATTACATCACTCATGACATGGTCAGTGACATCACTCATGACATCACTAATGACACCATTCAGTGAATGTGTGTCTTTCTGAAATATCAATATGATTTATATATGTATTTGTAAAGGTCGATGGACGAATAAATGTTTAAATAAGTGTGTAAATGGATGTTTATTGTTAATAAAATATTGATTGGTTAACTGGCTTATAAAGTATATCTTAGTGAATAAATATATTAGCAAGTAATTTTTAAATATTTTAAATATATGTATCAGTGTTTCACTTTGTGTATAAGTGGCTGCATGGGTTGGTGATTGACTCACTGTTTGTATGTGTTTTTAAGACAGCGTATGTGCAGGACTGTATGGGTGGATGAGTGTGAATATGTGTGTGTTAGTGAGTGAATGCCTGCCTCACTAGTGTCTTTATCAGTAACTACATATGTTTTAATCTAGTATATGTGAGTATTGATGTATATAAGTGAGTATATGTGAGAGTGAGAGATTGTAAGAGTTCTTGTTTAAATAAGTATGGGTTTCTATGAGCGATTGTTTTAGAGAGTAAGTATGTGTAGGTTTTCTTAAAAGTAATGTGCTAGTGTGTGTATAGCTGTATATGCAAATAAATGGATGTTCAATAGTTTATTTGCATGTGTGAGTATGTGTGTGAGTAACTTTTGGATGACTGTCGGTGTGTAACAGGATGTATATGTGTATCACTACATATGATGAGTGAGTATATGTATGAGTTACTATATAGAACTGTTGCTAAATGAGTGGATGTGTATATAGATGGTGGAATTACTGAATTGGTTGTTGTAACTGGTATGGGTATCTCCATTTTTTTGAAAATGTTAGTTTCTATTTTTGAATATGTGTTTCAAGGGTTACATTACACTGAAAGGAGGTCTTTCAGTCTGTCACAAGGATGGTGTCATGAGTGATGTCACTGACCATGTCATGAGTGATGTAATATGTGACGTCATCAGCAGTGCATTGCAGGCGCGCAAGTTATAGTGAGTCCAACTAACTATAACGTGGGAATTTCAATGGTTTTATGTCAGTAAAATTTCCAGCTAACTGGTGTGAAACCTATGTTTTTTTCAGTGAATGTAATAGGTTTTTTAAATGCTAATTCCTAACTATAACTGGTGTGAAACCTATGATTTTTTCAGTGAATTTCATAGGTTTTTTAAATGCTAATTCCTAACTATAACTGGTGTGAAACCTATGGTTTTTTCTTTGAATTTCAAAGGTTTTTTAATAGCAAATTTCTATAGCTATCAAATGTAATATTTTTTATAATGAATCCTATATTGTATATTTATGTAATACTATTTTTTTTATGTATATTGTTCATGGTTTTTTTTTTGCCCTGGAGCGCTTCCGGTGCGCGTCCCGGTGAGCACACTGGTAAGCGCAGTCTTGCGGCGCACCCCAGTGCGCATACCGGTGAGCGTCCTGTTAGCGCTATTGCCGCAAATGAAAACAGCATCGGGACGTATTGCGTAGCCGCATCCGCGTGATACACACGGCATAAACGCACCCGGAAGCACTCGAGCGCATACGATCGCGCAACGTAAGCATCCGATGCGCTTACGCGACGTGCCCCTGGGCGGGTAGCGTAAGCGCGTCGGGTCATGTGACCTAAAACTTTTTATGGGTTCAGGACAGTTTTGGTTTCCAAATAATGAAAGCCCTGGTCATGTGACCTGAAAATAACACTTTTAATTGGTTCAGGACAGTTTTTTTTTCCTAATGATGAAAGCCCCCACCTTTTTTCCTCATTCTCACTTTGTACTTTGAGTAAAGAAGACCTGTTGAAAGACCTCTCTGTACCTTTTTGGACTGAAAAATGGCTTCAGTAGCAGCAGCAGCAGGAGCATCTCAGCCACCACCACCAAGAGGACCACCACAACACCACAGTGGTGGAGATGAAGAAGAGGAGGAGGAGGAGGAGGAGGGGAGGAGGATGTTCCTGCCAGAAGATAATACCCCATATAGGCCAAAGCAGCACATTATCTGGGAGTTTTTTTCCATCCCAAAGGACCTCAAAAAAGTGAATACGCCAAGGGTTACTTGCCTAATCTGTGGCACTGAACTTTCAAGGGGGAACCCTAACAAGAAGTACTCTTTTGGCAATAACACCATGATTCGCCACATGCAACGCCGGCATCCTAACAACTATGCTGCGGCAGAGGTCCGAGAACTGGCCAGAAACCCTCCCCAATCTTCACCCAGCACCTCCTAAAGAAAGCAACCCACTCCATCGGGTCCAGAGACAAGGGAGATGGTCCCAAACATACAACCCCAGTTTGGGGAATACAAAATCACTTGTATATTTTGTGGTAAAACAATTACCTATGGTGAGCAAAGCATAAAGCTCGTCAACCGTGCTGGAGACAACCACAATTGCCCCAAAAAACCTTAATTCTTCCAGATTTTTTTTGCTCAAGTTGAGCCGTTTACTATTCCCTGATTTTTGTTTACAATTCCCTGTTTTTTGTTTCTCCCCATAAAAATAACAAAAAAAATATAAAATTCTTCATAAAAGCCAAAAAAAGTACAAAATGTTCAAAAAAACAATAAAAAATATATAAAACAACAAAAAGAAGAAAGAAAACTGTTCTTTTTAGAACTACCTCCAATTTATAAAAAAAGCTACATTTTTTTAGAACTCTGTCATTCTTTTTTCCCCATGGTACGCTCCCCGGTACTCTCCCCGGTGCGAGTACCGGGCGCTCCCCCCGCGCAAATCGAAAAAAATTTTTTGGTTTTTTTTTTTGCCCCGCGGGGCCCTTTTATGGCCCCCACATCAAACCTAGGGGGTCAGGGGGGGTCTACTCTGCCCCCTATTGGTCATTTTCCCCTTTGTTTTTGCCACCTCTTGTGTCTCCATCCTACCGAGACACAAGATGGCGGCCACTCCGGACTGTTTAGAATGTTGACAGACACTCGAGAGCCAATCAGCTTTCCGCGCGCGAACTCGCGTAGCGCGCTGGTACGCGCCCCGGTGCACGTACTGGGGCGCGCTTATAGATATATATATTTTTTTAACCTAAATTACGCAAAATCCACTGGAGCACATGTCTTGAGACATAGCAAAGGCACATCGGGCTACCAGTCCCTACAATTTTGCCAAGTTTGGTGGAAATCCATTCAGTTGTTCGGGCTAAAAGTGAGTTTGACCGCCCTATGGAAATTAACATGGGGAAAACATGTTTTGGGACCCCCCTTTTATTTCGGCCCCCGCTTGACGAATCCCCCCCAAACTTTCAAGGAAGGAGCGGAGCTTCGCGAGGCAAATTTGAGGAACATTTCAGGCAGATTCCTCAACCGGCGCCAAAGTGATTCCCAATAGAATGTTGCGAATTCCCTATACAAAATAATCCTAACTATAACTACCTACTGGCGACCGCTAGTAGGTTTTATATATATATATATATATATTTATATATATATATATATATATATATATATATATATATATATATATATATATATATATATATATATATATATATATATATATTCACTGAAAAAACCATAGGTTATAGACCATATATAGTTAGGGATTAGCATTTACAAAACCTTAATTTACTCGCACAAAACCATTGAAATTCGCATATATAGTTAGTTGCACTAACTATATATCGCGCACCCGCAATCCACTGCTGATGATGTCACATATTACATCATTCATGACATGGTCAGTGACATCACTGATGACATCACTGATGACATCTCAAATGACATCACTGATGACATCACTGAAGACATCTCAAATGACATCACTGATGACATCTCATTTGACATTACTTATCACATCACTGATGACATCATTCATGTGATAATACGATGAACCTCTTCAGACTCTAATATAACCTTAGATACAATCAGTGTAAACAGACACTCACAGACTGTCACTCATCCATGGAGTTACTCACGCATCTAGTCAGTCATGCAAAGAATCAATCACACCTCCATTTCCTCAACTATACAGTTATACACACCTTACTTATTCAAACATATACTAACACATATTTACTCTCTTATACAATCCTTGATACAAGTTCACAATGATCCATACAGCCACTCACACATTCACTGGCTCTTATGCACAGTTATTTATATATGTCAACTCTCACATGGACTGTGTTTTACATATGTACTTACTTTGACATGTAGCACTGAGATATCCTTTCACTCACCAATACACTCATGCACACAGTCATCCGCCTATACAGCTGTTTCCACATGCACTTTTGAACCCATACATCTAGTGAATCAACTGCTCACACATCTATGCACAGAGTCATACACCTCCCAGCCACCCTCACACACACTCAGTCTCCCATACAAATACTTGGGCAACCAATCAATAACCCATATAGTTACTCATATAGCTACTTATCAACACATGCAACAGTTTACAGAACAACAGACATAATGATGCACAAATTAAGACAGTTTAGTCACTAACCCATGCACTCAGTGAGACACATTTAATCACTCACTCATACAGTCAGTCATGCACCTACTAAATCCTTCATCCAGACACTTATACATCCACTCATTCTTCAATATGTAAGACATATTTTAACTTTACAGAAACATACAGTCACTGGATGTTGTCATCAGTGATGTCATCAGTGATGTCATTTGAGATGTCATCAGTGATGTCATCAGTGATGTCACTGACCATGTCATGAATGATGTAATATGTGACATCATCAGCAGTGGATTGCGGGTGCGCGATATATAGTGGAATTTCAATGGTTTTGTGTGAGTAAAATAAGGTTTTGTAAATGCGAATTCCTAACTATATATGGTCTATAACCTATGGTTTTTTCAGTGAATTTTCAAGGTTTTGTAAATGCTAATTCCTAACTATATATGGTCTATAACCTATGGTTTTTTCAGTGAATTTTCAAGGTTTTGTAAATGCTAATTCCTAACTATATATGGTCTATAACCTATGGTTTTTTTCAGTGAATATATATATATACATACATATATAAACATATATCATCTGTATATCTATATAAATACAAACATAAATGCATGCATACATATACTTATATGCATACAGATGCATGTTATTTACATGAAAGTTGAAAAAACACTAATAAAAGCAAAGCTAAAAAGCCACCTCATTACAAACAGAATGGCTTTAACTTAAACGAGGGCGAGATCTATTGCATTTTCAATGCTTGTTTACTTTGGTTCCATCAAGAAGGCATTCAGATGTGTCACACATTTGCCATAAATTCTGAATGTTAGCACTCTAGTTGCACATTAGATCACTGTAGTAAAGCTACTGCTCACCAGGGACGTCTGCTGCTGGTATTCAAAGTGCATGTTTCAGTCTGCATGTCAGAAGTTTTTTTAATGAAATAGAAGAGGATTTGAGAAGTCACTCAAAATGATCCCTAATTTTTCTTTCTGAAGCACTAATCATACTTTCTATGGCAAAATTAACTTCCTCATGTTGTTCCTTTTTAAATTGAGTGTTTTCAGACTTACCACTTCATTCCAATCAAGATGGCTTCTGGTGTGCCGCTTCTGGTGTGCCTAATTGTGCCGCGAAAATGCCGCGATCCAGTAAATCACAACGCACTGTTTGGAATAATTTCAAACCTAATACTACTGAGCCCACAATGCATCATAACAGCCAGGTGGTATCATCAGATATTTAAGGTAAACACTAATGATGGACAAATGTTTGTTACCGTGATCAGGGACAGTTTGATGTCCGAAACGCGTAGGTGGGGAACCTACAGAAAATAAACTAACAAGCTCAACAATCGAAGTAGTGTGCGGCGTTTTCTCTGTTTAAGAGTGTTTGCTGAAAACATTAACTGTGAGGGTGTCCTGAACCTTGCCGCCAGCACCAGCTATTGCTGCTCCTCTCATCTTGGGACATTTGCTATTATATTATTTGATTTATGAGAGAGAGCCCAGCATTATCGTCTTGCTTATGAAAAACACGGGAAATGCACCTCGCCCTTGAAAAGCTTTTGAAAACTCAGCGGCTTTGAATGGACTAAAAGCAATCGCTGTATCCTTCCTTTTCCTGCGGGCGGCTCTCAAAGCACGAACGACAACCGGCACGCCAGCATAAGCAATCTGTCATCCCACCGGTCGAGCGCCGACTGGAAGTGTCGGAGGACACCGCCAGCGACGGGAGACTCCCGGGTAAGTGAAACGACGGGAAAACACAGATGCTATGTGCGATGCGTGTTTAATTGCTGCAGCGAGTAATGAACAACGTACGTCTTTGAACTTTTAAAGCGTACTTTGTTTCTGTTTCCGAGTGGGAACCAGATATCACTTACTTCGAGTTGACAAAGTTTTCTGCAATAGGTAAGAACAGATTTGTTCTGCACAAGAAAAATAGCAAATATCCCCACATAACAAACACGTGTCACGCAAGTCACCAACGACAGTTTTGCATTTGAAATTTGAAAAAATACACTTGAAACCAACACCTCTTCTTAATAATGGAACAAAGAACAGCGAAACGCCTAGAGAAAGCGGAAAGCATGTTTACTAAAAATGTCACTGGATCCAATCTAGCAGCTGCCAAAGACACGGCAAATACAAATGTCAAATTAACTACCAAGCAGTTATTCCAACAACTAGAGAAATTGCAGAGAAAAGAAATCTCCAAGAGCTGGGAAATAATAACCTTGGAGAAATATACTGAACTAGGCCTAGTCCCAAGAGGGCTACGCATCTTCACTTTACCAAACCATCCAGACACCAGCCCAGAAATGCTGGAGGAGTGGGGACAGAATAACATGGACTGCTCACAAAGAATGATACTCATCATCTTGAAATATGCCAAAAAAGATGTAGATACTCTACACACAAAGATAAAAGAGCTTGAAGACCAAATTCAATCACAAGGTGAAAGTGAAGAAACCATCAAAAATCTACGCCAAAATATGGACAAAAACCTAGACAGACATGACAATGAAATCCAGGAAAGAAAGCAACGCAAGTTTAAACGTGACGAGGCAGACTTCGAAAATGGTACTATCTTCACGTTTGCCAAACGCTTTGACATGCTTAAACAACAACATCAGGCGGGACCATCAAATCCACAATACGACACTACTGTCAGCGAAACCGAGTCAGAAGTAAGTGAGGGAGAACAAACCAAAGTGGGACCCAAAAGACTTACTTTTTTAGAGGAGATGGAGATGCTCCACAAAGATCAACAAACCCCCAAAACAAGGGGAAGAGGACGTGGCAGTATAAGAACGAGAGGAGGTGGAAGGGGACAAGTGACAAACCCCATCCAAGGAGGAAAACCCGGAGAAGCAGGAAACCAAAGATATCCTCTCCGCAACAGGACATTCAAGAAATAAATACGGCAACTAAATCTGACCCCAAGTTAATAATCAACCTATCTGACCACAACTTAACAACAGCAGAGGAGACCTTACTGAAAAAAGGCTTGACTTTTTGCCCTGATAAACATCAGGACCAAGTTGAAACTAGAATCGACATATACAAGTATGTTCGTAAACTTAAACTTAAAAAATTATTCTCAAAAAATAAACGTGGTGAACAATCCACTATAGCAATTGAGTCTGCTCCAGACAATGAACCTGTAAACTTTGTAGTAGCGGACGCAACTAGTTTACAAATTGCCTTTGAATTATCTCATCAAGTTGAACAAACTGAACTAACTAACACTCAGACGCTCTCCCAAATGGGTCATGTGGTAGGTGCACGTCCAAAAACAAATTTAAAAAACAAATCGAAATTCTGTCCTGTTCTACACCCGGGCAACCGCATAGATGTTTTTCATGATCTGGTTGTGGCAGAATTGGAGACAATGAAGAACACGATCAACAAAAGAGAAAATGTAACCAAAAAGGAACGTACTGCATTAAAAAACCTTCAGTCAAATGCAGTGATAGAAATAAAAACAGCAGACAAAGGGGGCAATATCATGATCCAAAACAAAACTGACTACTTGGAAGAAGCCTACCGTCAGCTGAACAACGGAACCAACTATGAAATGTTAGAGCACAATCCAACTTTGAATATGACTAATAAACTACACAAACACATTGAAGTATCGCAGGAAAACGGCCTACTAAGCATGGAAGAAAAAAACCATCTGGTAGTTACACATCCTATAATGCCAACAATTTATTTTCTTCTTAAAATACATAAGACTCTGATCAAACCACCTGCACGCCCAATAATATCGAGCTGTGGATCACTATGCGAAAATGTATCTTCCTATGTAGATCACTTTCTGGCTCCGATAGTTCCGACTCTCAGCTCTTACATCAAAGACACTGGTGACTTTTTAAGAATCATCATGGGAGTGGAATGGCAACCAGAGTATTGGCTAGCCACCATAGACGTTGTATCGTTGTATACTTCAATCCAACATGATATAGGATTGACTGCAACAAAATACTTCCTAAATCAAAGACCAATATCAGAACTACGTCATACAAACATGCTATTGGACATGATGACCTTCTGTTTGGAAAACAACGTTTTCACTTTTGACAAAAAAATCTATACACAAACTTGCGGCTGTGCCATGGGAGTTTCCTTCTCTCCAAGCTATGCTAACCTCACCATGGGGAGGTGGGAGAAAAGCATAGCTTGGAGAGAAGAAAACGAGCCATATACCACGGATGTGGTTATATGGCTCAGATTTATAGATGATCTGTTCCTCCTTTGGAAGGGCACGAAACAAAGACTCACAGAGTACATTGAAATTCTGAATACAAATGAAGTAGGATTACAATTCACATCAAATATTCAAAAAAAGGAAATAGAGTTTCTTGACACGAAAATCTATATCAAGAACAACAAATTGGAAACAACAGTATTCAGGAAACAAACGTCAACAAATAGTGTGCTACACGGAACCAGTTTCCATCCTGTCTCACTGAAAAAAAGCATCCCTTATGGGGAATTCTTACGGATGAAACGGAATTGCTCGGAAGAAAATGAAATGGAAAACAAGTACAAAGAAACCAAAGATCGGTTTTCCAAACGAGGATACAAACAGTAAAATTTCCAGCTAACAATAACTGGTGTGAAACCTATGGTTTTTTCAGTGAATTTAATAGGTTTTTAAATGCTAATTCCTAACTATAACTGGTGTGAAACCTATGGTTTTTTCAGTGAATTTCATAGGTTTTTTAAATGCTAATTCCTAACTATAACTGGTGTGAAACCTATGGTTTTTTCAGTGAATTTCATAGGTTTTTTAAATGCTAATTCCTAACTATAACTGGTCTGAAACCTATGGTTTTTTCAGTGAATTTCATAGGTTTTTTTAATGCTAATTCCTAACTATAAGTCTCACTTTATAAGTAAGACTGTTAGCGCTCTAGTTGTTTAGAACACTCTGGTACATTCTGTCATTGGGCTACAGTTGGGCTACATCTGGCTGAAATTTGGGCTACATTTTTTTTTTGTCTCTGGTGGCCATCTTTGGGCTACATTGGGCTACATTGGGCTACATTGGGCTACATTTGGGCTACATTTTGGCTCTAACATATATATAGCCCAATGTAGCACAATATATATTTTTTTCAAAGTTAATTTTCGTAAAAACCACTTGAGAATAGGGCTACCAGTCCCTACAATTTTTCCCAATTTTTTTTTTTTTGCTTTGGAGCGCTCCCGGTGCGCACCCCGGGGAGCGCCCCGAAAAGTGTACTTTTATAAAGCACCCCGGGGCGCGCTCTGGGGAGCGTCCCGTAAGCGCCAATATCGCGAACGAAAACATGATCGTGACGTATCGCGTAGCCGCATCCGCGTGATACCCACGGCGTAAGCGCACCAAGAAGCACTCGAGCGAATACGATCGCGCAACGTAAACATCCGACGCGCTTACGCGACGCGACCCGGGGCGCGTAGCGTAAGCGCGTTGGGTCATGTGACCTGAAAATAACAATTTTTATTGGTTCATAACAGTTTTGGTTTCATAATGATGAAGCCCCTGGTCATGTGACCTGAAAATAACACTTTTCATTGGTTCAATAAAAAATTTTTTCAAAAGGATGAAAGACCCCACCTTTTTTCCTTATTCTGACTTTGTCCTTTGACTTAGGAAGACCTGTTTGTAGCTCTCTCTACTTTTTTGCTCAAAATAATGGCTTCAGTAGTAGCAACAGCTGGTGCATCTGCACCACCACCACCACCACAACCACCAAAAGGACCTCCTCAAGATATCACTGGTGGTCTTCAAGAAGAGGAAGAGAAGGAGGAGGAGGAGGGGAGTTCAAGATGGCTGGAGGAACACAATACCCCATACCAGCCAATACCACACATTATTTGGGAGTTTTTTACTCTCCCAGAGGGGAAAAAAAAGTAAATGCACCCAAGGTCAGTTGCAAAATTTGTGGCATGGAACTTTCCAGGGGAAACCCAAATAAAAAATATTCATTTGGGAACTACACAATGATACGCCACATGCAGCGCAAACATCCTATAAACTATTCTGCTGCAGAAATGAGGGAACTGGCCAGTAACCCTCCCCGATCAACAAGAACCAGCTCAAAAAGGAAACAACCCACTGCGTCTGCACCAGAGGAAAGTGAGACGATGCTGTGCATTCAGCCCCGATTTGCAGATTTCAGAATTATCTGTAAATATTGTGGGAAGACCATCTCCTACGGAGAACAGAGCGTAAAGCTCATCGTCCTTGCTGGGGACAACCATAAATGCCCCAATCAACCCTAATTTTTTATTTTCTTTTAGTTTTTTGCTCCAGTTGAGCCATTTTCAATTCCCTGTTTTTTCGTTTTTCCCCATGAAAAATACAAAAAAAATCTAAAACTGTTCAGAAAATCCCCAAAAAGTACAAAATGTTCAAAAAAACAATATAAAAAATATAAAACAACAAAAATAAGAAAAAAACAGTTCTTTTTAGAACTACCTCGAATTTCTAAAAAAAGGCTACATTTTTTAAAAACTCTATCATTCATTTTTCCTCATGGTACGTTCCCCGGTCCGCGTACCGGGCACGGCCCCCGCGCCAAACAAAAAAAAAATGTTTTGCCCCGCGGGGCCCTTTTTAAGCCCCCACATCAAACCTAGGGGGCCAGGGGGGATCTACCCTGCCCCCTTATGGTCATTTCCCCCTTTGTTTTGGCCACCTCTTGTGTCTCGATACTACCGAGACACAAGATGGCAGCCGCTCCGGACTGTTTCTAATGTTTACAGACACCCAAGAGCCAATCAGATTTCCATGCGCACCTCGCGTGTCGCGCCTGGGGCACTCCCCTGAGCGCGTACGGGGGCGCGCTTACAGATATGTATATTTGTTTTAACCTAAATTACTCAAAATCCACTGGAGCACATATCTTGAGACATAGCAAAGGCACATCGGGCTACCAGTCCCTACAACTTTGCTAAATTTGGTTGAAATCCATTCAGCCATTCGGGCTAAAAGTGAAATCGACCGCCCTATGGACCCCCCTTTTATCTCAGCCCCCGCTTGACGAATCCCCCCCAAACTTTCAGGGAAGGACTGGAACGCCGCGAGGCCATTTTGAGGAGATTTTCAGTTAGATTCGTCAACCGGGGCCAAAGTTATTCCAAATAGAATTTTGAGATTTAACATTGAAAAAAATCCTAACTATAACTACCTACTGGCGACCGCCAGTAGGTAATATATATATATATATATATATATATATATATATATATATATATATATATATATATATATATATATATACGTAAAACCTACTTCCGGTCCA